>NW_020442430.1:129554-137442 GCF_000699045.2 Agrilus planipennis
AAAACGGCGATTTTCTTGAAACTTTCTACTTCGTTTTCTTAATTTTTTAAAAAAAATTACGAATTGCTTCGCTTTTGAGTTATTTAGAAAAATTTGAAAGAAGTACCTTTTTTAAAACTACTCAAAAACGTACTCCTTAAAAAAGGGACACTTTATTGTTTTATGAACTTTAAAGATCAAACTACCATATTTAATCATAAAACACATTTAACGTATTTTCCCCAGAGCGTAGGTGCCCATGTCGGATGACATAATATTAAATTTATACCTAAAGGTTCAGGTAGGTAGGTGAACATATAGGAATCCTTTTTTTTTTCTTATATCGAAGCTTTAAAAAAAACTAATTAGAAAAGATGTTACGGATACCACTATTTATCATATTTCATGTTTTATAATTTTGTTTCCAAAATTAATAATAATTCTAATCTCTGCTATTTGGTGACAGTTATTACATTTTTTCCTCACTAAGTAAATAATATCATACCAAAAGATAACAAATACTAGTACTGAACCACATAAATTAATACGAATTAAAAATTGCGCCTAGAGGAAAGGTATTAAAAAAACTATTTATACAAAAGTATGCATAATAGCTGTGAAATAATTACCTATATTCGTTATATTGATTCAATTTTGTTACGTTCACGTTCGTTATCACAAAAGACGCTTATCTTCCAATTAGTAATATAGCCAATTAGAAGGAAACATATCCGGAATCTCAATTTCTTAATAACGCAACTTATATGAAAGTAATAGTAGGGCTCTTTAGTTGCTCATTAATGATTCACTAATTTGGATTTACTTTACTTTTTCGTATATAAGAACTCAAAAATTGCTGTTAAATCATCAATCCGAGTTTACCACTACAGTACCTAATCAAAGTACCATCATGAACACCTTCGTAAGTATTCTGATTATTTTTTATTAAAATTGAATTAAATAGATGCTTATTTAACATTTCTTTTCTATTAGATTGTTGTATTGTGCGTTGCCCTATCCGGAGCTAATGCCGCCCCTTGGGCTACCACTAATCTTATAAAAGGACCAGAAACATCTGCTACAGTGCTTGGTCCAGATGGTAGTAAAATCAGTGCCCGTGCCGACGCTGGAGCAATTGAATTAGACTCCCATAAACTCGCACCTGTTTTGGCTCCAGCTCCAGTTCTTGTATCCCATGAAGTACCTTTGATAGCCAAATCTCACGAAACTGTAGTGGTTGAAGCCGCCCCCACCATCATCAAGAGTACTCCCATTATTACCAGTACCAAACTAATTTCCCATGGATCTACAATCATCCAACACGATCCAATTAAGATTCAGACTGTTCCTGTTTGGACCACGAAAACTGTTGTTTCTCCAATAATTAAAAGTGCTCCTATTGTTACCGTTCCAGTCCTCCCTAAAACAATTGTAACCCCAGTTGTAACCAAGACATTCGGAACAATTATCGAAGGACCATCTGGAATCATCAAAACGTCTGGATCTGGTCTTGGTTTAGTTGGAGTTAAAAGTACCATCCCGTGTTAGACAATTAAAAATGTTAAGAACTTGTATACATATTAATCATATTTTTACAAAGAGTTAAAAATATACGCTTTCAACTTACAATTTATTTCTTTATTCAAAGGTTACATTACCACATACCTACATAACTACAAGTACGAGGGTGGATTGATAAGTTTCCGGCCTAACCAAGAGATGACGCCACTAGGCCTACCTTGAGGTGACATTCTATAGTACCATCCTTGGATAGCTTGTAGCTATAGTTTCAGCCCGATCTCCTTGCTAGTGTAGGTTTGACAGCACGCTGAACAAGACGCCTCTGTGGTTTTCGTAAAAATGGAAAAGCAGGAAAATCGTGCTGTCATCAAATACTTTTATTTGAAGGGGTTAACGCCGAAGGAAATTAAAAAAGAGATGGACTCAACACTGGGGACATCCTCCCCGTCATATTCAACCGTTAAGCAGTGGGTTTCCGAGTTTAAAAAGGGTCGTGTGAGCACCTCTGATGGGCCTCGCTCAGGACGCCCCGTTGAGGTCACAACTCCAGATATGATCGAAAAAATTCATCAAATAGTGCTGGGAGACCGCAGATTGAAAGTGCGTGAGATAGCTGAGACCTGTAAGATGTCATATGAACGTGTGCAACATATTTTGCACCAACATTTGCATATGGAAAAGCTCTGTGCAAGATGGGTGCCGCGTTTGCTAACAGTCGACCAAAAATTGATTCGAAAAAACATTTCTACCGCAAATTTGTCATTGTATAAGCGTAATCCAAGCGAATTTTTGCGTCGATTCGTAACCGTTGACGAAACGTGGGTCCACCACTACACTCCTGAAACCAAAGAACAGTCTAAACAGTGGATTGGACCAGGGGAACCAACTCCAAAGAAGGCAAAAACAATTTTTTCGGCGAACAAGGTTATGGCTACTGTTTTTTGGGATGCAAGAGGTATTATATACATTGATTACCTTGCAAAGGGTAATACTATCACTGGTCAATACTACGCAGACTTATTGAGGTGAAAATTAAACGACCTCATCTGGCGAAGAAAAAAATCTTGTTTCATCACGATAACGCACCAGCGCACACGTCAATCGTTGCGACGGCTAAAATCAACGATCTAAAGTTTGAATTGATGCCGCACCCTCCTTACTCTCCAGACCTAGCCCCGAGTGACTATTTTCTGTTCCCTAATCTCAAAAAATGGCTTGGCGGTAAGAGATTTGCGGACAATGAAGAAGTAATCGAAGCTGTAAATGGTTATTTTGAGGAGCTTGACGAATCAGTCTATAGAGATGGCATTAATAGACTGGAACACCGCTATGAGAAATGTATCAGCCTTGGAGGAGATTATGTTGAGAAATAAAAAAAAAAAATTTTTAAAAACCTTGTTTTTCTTGGTCAGGCCGGAAACTTATCAATCCACCCTCGTATATAATAAAATCAATTTATTTATTTATTAAATGGGAATTATTTGGCTGACTACAATCCTGGACGGATTATTAGGTTGTTTATCACTGGAATCCGAAAATCATTGTCGAGTCCGAAAATTAATTTGGTTTAAAACTGTGACTTAAAAATTCCCTTTCCAAACATTTTTTAAATTGGGTCACATGCATGTTCCGAAAATGTAGGCGTTACACGGCGAATAGGTATATTAAACAAGCAAATATTATCCGAACATAACCACCAGCCATTAAGTTCAACTAATCACTTCGTTACTCTTATTGTTATATAAAAACCAATTTTACAAATATGATTAATTTAGTATAAAGAATAAGCAAATTTTATTAATTTCAAGTGGTATAATTGAAGCAATTCATTACTAATAAATTTTAACGAATAGACAAATATTCAGTTTAAATAATTAAATTATTAATTCAACAATAACTATTAATATGATTATAGCTAGTCATTAGCCTTAGTATTAAATTGAGGATACGTAGAAAATGATAGGGAAGTACGGTTGATGGATGATTCGCAGAAATTTTAAAATGCGTAGCACAGTCCATAACTGCAAAGTTAAATTGCTTAAAATCCGCATCCAAATCCGAACATTCTGACGAGGACAACAACAACAATTACATAAATAAAGAAGTGTCCAATTTCAAAATGTATAAGATATTTGAAAATTGGGTGAATTGTCAAAATGTACGGAAATAAAAGGATTAAGTAGCATTACCAACATGTATGTTCATAGAAAAACGAAAACTTTCAAGTTTTCTAATTAAATGCAACTTTTTAAATTAATAAATTTGTACCTACATTTATCAGCCATCGGAAAATAAAAGAAAATACAAATGCAATATACTAATCTACCATAAATTCCATTCGCAATACAATATTAATTGTATATTTACTATTTTACAGTATTGTAATCAAGACCCCTTTCAGATATGTTTGATTGGATTGGGGCATAAACTGTTTTATTAGAATTTATGTATATACATACGGCTTTGTGAATAATTATCAAAAAATCATTTTTGAGATCGCTACAATATTTTGGAAACCACCTGGATTCAAAACCCTTTTCTGACCTGGAGAAAGCCCCTGACAACATATTTCATAATATTTGTAGAAATTCCTTAAATACTGTAAACAACAACAAAGATTTCACCCTAATTTTTGATGTCATGTTCCGAACCAATTGTCTCAATAATAAACAAAGTGAAATACTAGTTGATTATTTGCTTACTTATACATCAATAAAAGCAAGTTGTTTTCACTTGAGATAAATTGTATTATTTCAAGTATCAATAGACTGATAAGAAAAGAATTCAGAAATAGGTAATAGAAAATAAAATTTTCAAACAATTTTTGCACGTATGCACCTATTAATTGCCTTATTCTAAATTGTTTTACGTAATTCGAAATTTGACAAGTCGTAAATGGTAAGAAGTTTTAATTTTGAAGAATGTAATGACTTCAAGGAAACTTCGAAATTTTGTTCACAAGTTTCTTCAAAACTTTCCGATGAACATATTTCCTTTTTACAGTAATCGTTCTCTAAAATTTATTAAGTAGAGAAACAAATTTTAATTAGGAAGTCGTTAAAAAACCGAAAACTCAAATATAATTTATCTTATCTTGGTCATTTAACCAACACCAACTTAGATAATATTACTCAAAAGTAAATGATTTATCAAAATTGAAAGTATTCAATTAGGATAGCGATTAAAATCAAATAATTGCAAGAAGTGAATGCTTGAATCAAGAAGGGATTAATTCAGTCAAAATTTTAGAAAATATTATGAAGGTTGTAATATGATTTAATATAAAAAGGAACAGAAATTAAACAATTCATTAGTAACAAGTCTTTTACTAGTAAACATCATCATCATCATGAATTCTTTTGTAAGTAAATCTTTTACCGAATTTTAGTTGTAGTAAATTTTTAATTAATTTTTAATCAATAATTTTGTCTTACACAGGCATTGGCAGTATTTTGCGCCCTTCTCTCAGTGAGCACCGCATCCTGGTGGGGTGGCTATCCTTCCACACTAACATCAAGCGTCCTATTGAAAAATCCATCACTTGCTACCACTGTCATTGGATATGATGGAGGCGTCGTCTCTGAAAAGATTGTTCCCGGATACTCCGCTCACACTGTTCCCTTGGTCACTCCAATTATTACTCAATCTGCTCCCATCTTTGCTCAAGCACCACTTCTAAGCTATGGTTCAGTTGCTCACGTCGCTCCTTTACCTCTTAAAACTGGTACTCTCATCGATGGACCATCCGGAACCATCAAAACTTCTGGATCCGCTAATGGACTCATTGCTTCAACTATCTATTGATAGAATGACTGACAATATTATTTATTGTTTCATGTGTAAAAAATAAAGAACATAACTGAATTTACTGAGAATTATTTTATGATCACCATCATTATAAGGTCGTCAGTCCTAAAAGCTTTTTCACACGAGCTACATTTTGTACCACTTCCGTTGCGCTACCATATATATAAAGAGCAATTTTTTTGCATCGCTTCAACATTGTAACGTATCTATATCAAATTTAAAGAAACAGTTATTAAAATGATGTAATGATGATGAAATATTGGATCGATCATTACAACATTAATCGATTGATAAAAGAATTTCTATACATCTTCGCATTTCCCTGAAACTAGGACATCCCACATCCTTAACTATTTGTGAACAGTAATCTATGAAATCCTATGACATTCTTAGTTACTTAATAGTGGATTAATATGCAATATTAATTTGAAATCATTTTTTCGATTTTTTATTTACCCACTACAAACTACCCCAAATTAATGAGGGAAAAATTGTTGCTGTTGTCACACCCCCGCCGGGAATCGAACCTGGGACCTTTGGCTTTACGCACCAATGTTCCCGGTTCCAACCTATTTCGCCTATTTCTTGTTGACTTTCATAATAATTCTATTCTTTCCAATACCTCCTCGTTTTTAACCTTCTCTAATTCACGGTATCTTCATCGTTTTGAACGCTTGTAGCCTTTTCTTTTCCACAAAAGAAAGTCACATGTATGCTCGCGAACGGTTAATATAGAAATTGTAAAAAGATTGTTAAAGGTGTACGTCTCCAACGCGATGCTATATGGATGCTGAACGTGGACGGTAGGCATGGCGAAAAAGAAAAGATATTTTATGGTGCTAACGAAAAAATGAATTTAATAATAATATAATTAGTATTTTAAGGAGATGAAGATGCTATTTAATTAAGAAGGAAAGGGGTAGGTATGCAAAATAAATTAAATTGAATAAATTTCAGAGAATAAGTATTTCATATTCATAAAATGTACATTTCATATTATCATATTCAATATACGTAATTGAAATCATGTTAATCTAATTACATAAATAAAATAAATTTCTAAAAGTAACAATAAATAAAATTGTTGTATTACTACATATTTATCACATTTATTTTAAATGTAATCTGCTGTAATTATAGAAACAGTAAAAAGTACACAATTAAAGTACATAAAGTAATTATCATAAGACATTGATTTTCCTATCAAGATGCATAATCATACTTTATTCAGACACTGATATGTTTTACGATTAGTATGACGCTAAGCTAAACATCGTAATTTTTCAAATGATTTACTTCCCGCATTAAAAATTCTTATTCCTCTAAATACAAATTATCGGAGTTTATTTAAACCATAATTTTCTCATAATACATAAAGAAGGTATTGTATATTCTTAACCGAAAAATCATTATGTTGCAAACAAATTTAAAAACTTCTTTGCAAACAGTTAATCACGTTATAAAAAGTGAACGTTCTCAAATACCAGAGAGCAACTAAAGCAAATATATTTCCTTGATTCTATCATGATATTGTTATTAAAATTGAGTTCAATCAAAGGCTGAAGGTTGCGGGTCTTAATATATATTCGGGAGTGCTTTTTGAGAAACTATCAGTGAACATTTCGTGATCAAAGAAATTATTTCATACCAAAATGAACGCATTCGTAAGTGTCCTACTTTTAATTTTTTAATTTCTTATCTGTATTTTATTTAGTTACACGACGTAATACAATATTTCATTTACTACACATCAATGAAATTAATTTAAAATTAAAACATAATTTAGATAACTGTCGTACTTTGCGCCGTGGTTTCCGTGAGCAGCGCTTCCTGGTTGGGAGGTCACGCTGCCACCCTTGCAGGTCCAGGAACCCACGGTGCTTTGGTAAAGGGACCAGCAGCCGCTGCTACCGTCGTAGGGCCTGATGGCAGTCACATTAGCAGTCACGCCGACGCTGGTGCAGTTGAAGCTGCCCCAATACCTGGAGGCGTTATCACTGCTGCAGTTGCTCCGGGACACGTCGACCACGTAGCACCAATAATTGCCCCAGCTCCAATTATTGCCCATGCAGCTGCCATTGTTGCTCCTCTGCCAATCATTGCTCATGCTCCAGTGTATGCTCACGCAGCCCCAATTGTTCATGCAGCCCCCGTAGCTCACAAGACTGGAACTATTATCGACGGACCATCTGGTACCATTAAAACCTCTGGTTCTGCCCATGGACTTATTGCTACTATTCATTAATAAACTAGAATAAAATAAATCTTTGCTAATTTTCGAATAATTTAGTTTTATTATTTATTAGATATAATATCCTTTGGGATAAAGTACTCCACACGTAAAATAATTCCCCATTGGGAAGTCTCTTTTATGCTCACGAACAGTTAATTTAGAAATAAAAGATTGTTAAAGATGTATGTCTAAAGCGTAGCGGCATACGGGTGCGAAACATGGACGGTGGGCGCGACGGAAAAGAAAAGGTTAGAAGCGTTCAAAATGTGGTGTTACAGGCGAATGATGATAATGGATAGAGAAGGTTACAAATGAAAAGGTATTAGAAAGAATAGGAGAACAGAGGAC
>NW_020442430.1:137563-148401 GCF_000699045.2 Agrilus planipennis
GATGTCGAACGCTGCCGAACGCGGAGGCCGATTGTGCCTCTTTGTCGCTCGTTCCGCGCTCTCGCTTGCACTTCAAGCCTTAAATGGAACGCCTCAGAGCGAGGTAACGCCGCATGAGTCATGTTTTTTTGTGCGTGCAGCCGGCTCCATCGAATTATAAGACGTTGTCACGTCAAAAATAGGCGATATAGGTTGGTAGGACACCTTTTCAGGCATGAAGGGCTAGTTATAGATATATTAGAAGCAGAAACAGGAACTAAGAGGATGGTGGTTTATTAAACAGTGTTAAGACTGCGGACTTCTTCGAATTATTCTAAATGCCGCCTTAGGTACATTTGCACTGCATCTGCGTTGTATTCTTATTATTTGGTTTTTTCCTAAATTACAACACCATTGTGTGCTACCTAACTACGAACCTTTTGGTGTACGTGACCAGTGTCGTTGGGGGTAGTGACCAGGGAAAATTCCATAAACAGAAGTGATAGTGGGAGAAATAGTTTTCAAATTCAAAAAAGACAGAACAGTTTAGATTTCCGACAGTAATAGCACATCTATCAAACAAATCGTTTCAATTCAATTCATTTCTTTTTGTAATCGTAAATTTAAGATTAATTTGTCGTGTATGTATAGGATTAATAAACGTATTAAGTAATACGCATCTTATTAATCGGACATACGCTGGTCCTTCGAGTTCTTCGATTGTTCATACCGAATAATCTATGTGGTACAGCAGTACACCGGCGGAAGATACATAAATTTTTAGTTTCCTTTCGCCAAGCGAGCCACGCTCCGTAACAAACAGATACATGTCACTACCCTTATGTAAGGTGTTTACGTATACACAAATCAATACTTATCATGGCATAGATTTTTTGAAGACTAAACTAAAGTTGTCAAAAACTAACAGCGGCTTTCTTTTTTCACTATAGTTTCAAAACTAACAACACATTTTCCTTTTACGAATAATTATTAAAATGAAAGACATCAAACAACTTATTAATTATGGGTTAACAAATTAATTGCAAATATGTGATAATTAACGATTGAAGGAGTAACAGCAAACTTTTCACCAATAGCTATTCGATCATTTTACCTTTACCCTTGTCCTTATTTGTTCTAGTTTTATTTTGAGTTACAAACTAAAAAACAAAGAAAGGTATACAAAACTGGTTCTAGTCAGATTATACTTTTGATACGTTAATAATTTCACCATGTTATAACTTGTTATTCTTATAAACAATACTGAAATAATTTTTTTATCATTTAGTGAATTCCTTAAATGCTCTATTAAGGAATGATTCTGAATATTTGAATGCCTTATCAATTCATTTGGGCCTACGGAAGTGTTAATACTTTATTACTAAACATTCAAACTGTTACTTCCCGAGATAAAACTGTTCAGTCTCTCAGAGTCTCTGAAAGCGAGACTCAAGTCTCCGTCACTCATCGAGTCTCTCTGGTGTCGCTGAGAGAGACTGTCAATAAAACTATTCAGCGTCTCTGAACGAGAGACTCGAGTCGCTCATAGAGAGATCCTCATTTCGTATCCAGTCTCTGAACCAGAGACTCGAATCTCTCAATAAGTGGTGTCTTTCTACGAGAGACTGGAGTCTCTCATTTTTTCAGTTTTATTCATTCAGTCTCTCTGTGAGAGACTCGAATCTCTGAATTAACAATTTTTTCGTTCGAGTCTCTCATACAAAGACTGTCAAAGGCTATGAGAGACGTTCTCAGAGACTCTGGGAGACTCTGAGAGTCTGGGGAGAGACTGAAAATTTTTGTCTAGGGTTACAATTAGTATTACTTGTTTCATATTATTTTAATCAACTTATACTTCCATTATACTCTACTCTTGTTTGTTAACGTTAATGTTGTTCTGGACTATGAAAAACGATAATTACATTTTCAAAACGTATAGCTATTTTCCCATTAGTCCTACAATTGTCCCACAAAACCTGATGATTATCTAATATGCCTAGATTGACGGTTGTTCTAGATAACATCTTTTTTGAGTTTTGTGTACAAGTACAAGTAATTACTGACAATAATTAAGTAAGTAGTTGCAATTTTTGTAGTAATGATTCTTATGTGATTATAGTTTTAACTATGAAATAATCACTATAAATACCGATTTAGTTTTGTAAAAAGTCATCATTTGTTTGGTGTCCTTTTCGAATAACAAATCTACAAAAAATGAATTGTTTGGTAAGTAACTTCTGTACAAATCTTTAATTGTGTTTTATTGTATTACGAAAGAAAGTGGTTGAAATTGCACGATTCGATACTGATTATTTTAAGGTTTTCATTTTTAATAAAAAAAAAATCAATTACTTCCTTTAGGTTTTTGCATGTTGCATTGCCCTTTCTATGGCAAATGCGTATCCTTGGATCAACTATGGTTATACGATTCGCGGACAAGGAGTTAACAGTGTTGTAATAAAAGGAGGATCTACTGCAGCTAACATTGCTGGACCAGACGGTAGTTTCATCACCAGCCTAGCAAATGCTGGAGCAATAGGGTCACCGATTACGGATGGACACATAACTCAAACAGTTCCCTTCATACCTTCTACTCCAGAGTATAGCAACTCGATGTCGTCTCATACTTACAGTCTTCCATACTCTTCTCATCTTCATGGCACTCGAAAAGTGATCATCAACGGTCCTTCTGGTACCATCATCGCTTCTGACCCTTCATATAATCCTTACGTACCAATTCATTTACGTGCATGGTAATTTCTTTCCAGGACTATTCCTTAAATAAATTCAGCGACTTATTATTTATTCATTTGTAATAAAATATAATAATTGCCACTGTACATCATCATACAGCTAGACAAATAATAAATTTATATACCTTTGTGTATATTTTGAGGAATTTATTGTAATATTCCTGTACATTAATATACAGTGATATACTTATTCATTATTTTAATGCTTATTTGTTTATACATCAGATTAATAGAACTAATTTAAGGGGTGTTTATATATACTAATTATTTATTAAAAAACAAGAATAAGGATTCAGCTATAAAGGATCTTTTCGAAATTTTATTTTTATTTTGTTTTATATAAAAAAACTACAAATTGCTTCAATAATCTCTTTACAAATATTAAGTATCTTACATTCGAGCAAGAACTAATTTTTTTTTAGATTTTTCTTTTTGCTACTGTGACTATGGTTTTTTGCAAAATGTTGCCAACAGAAAAATAATTAATCCTGATTGGCAAAAATAGTAGAAATCGGAAGAAATTCTATCGGTCGTGTTCTGCTAATTTCACGAAAAGCCACTAATTCGGAATTTGCAATTAATGATCCCTTTCTTTGTTAGTTCTCTTTGTATATGCGATTTCTATTAGATTAACTTAAAGATTAGTATGCTTAGATTTGCAGATGATATAGCAGTATTAGCATCTAGCAAGGAGGAGTTAGAGATGGCTTTAAATAAAATGGAAGTGGTATTGGCAAAACAGTATTGTATAAAAATAAATAAAAGTAAAACAAAAATATTTTCATGCAAGGTAAGAAAAAGTAAAGAAAACGCGAATATAAAGATAGGAGAGGAATGATTAAAAGATGTGGCTAATTTTTAGGTATCTAAGAAGTCAGATAAGTCAGGACGGAAGGAGTAGTAGGGATATAAAGCAGAGGATAGCGCTGTGTTGAGTCGCCTTCAACAAAAAGAAGTCACTTCTATGCTCGCGAACGGTTGATTTAAAAATTCGAAAAAGATTGTTAATTGTGTATGTTTAGAGCGCGGCGTTCTACGGATGCAAAACATGGACGATAGGCGCGGCAGAAAAGAGAAGGTTAGAATTGTTCGAAATGTGGTGTTATAGACGAATGATGAGGATACCGTAGATAGAGAAGGTTAGAAGAGTAAGAGAACAGAGTACTCTATAAAAATCTCTACTCTACTCAGAGACATATTAGAGGCAGAAACAGGAGTTAAGAGGAGTAGGGTAGACCTAGATTAGATTAGTGTTCGTAAATAGTTAAGAATGTAGTTCTAGTTTTATGGAAATGCGAAGATTAGCTCAGGATAGGAAGGAGTGAAGGTGTGTGTCCAACCAGTCTTAGGAATGACGACCTTATGATGATTATGATGCGATTACTGAATCAGCTACAGTTTTAATTGTAAATAAATGGGTTATTTAAAAGTGCAGACCCTTCTAAAAGTAGCATGTTGATTTTAAAAGAAATAAGCACTTACTGAAACCGTTTGTTGGTATCAAAAAAGCGAGTTGTAGCAAAAAACTATCATGATACATATATGAAAAAAGAAAACAAATCATTTTTTAAATATACTTACCATTCTGTTGACTTTTTTCATTGTAAACATCTACAAACTATGGCTTTCATACGAAAATGCTTATTTAAATAAAGATATATAATATGAATACATATATTTTGTTATATTTTAGCTTTTGAAAATCCCTTTACATAAAACTATTATTAATATCAAAAGTATTTGTCACTGAATGATAATGATCCTTTTACTCAACGAGATGCTATAATGGTACCGGATGGTCCGTCAATAATGGCTCCAGGTCTATTAATAAAGAATGGTAAATTTGGGAAGAAATACGGGAAAGGTAAACGCCAAATGAAGGGATTGGGAACCAAGAAAGGAACCGGTTGCGTTTGAAGTACGTATCCTGAAGTTGCCGATGATGTAACTGCTCCTGCATCAGCATTGCTGGTGATCAGACTCCCATCTGGACCAGCAACGTTGGTCGAAGTGGATGGTCCTTTGACTAGTACATTGTTCTCCATAGGACCCAATTGAACAAAACCAGGATTCACTACAGTAGCAGCGCTCACCATAGAAAGAGCAACGGAGAAGAAAATTACCTAAAATAAATAACATTTTCTTTTACTGTAATAACTGATGGTTATAGAAATATATATTCCCTCTATGTTACAGGAATTTAAACATAACAAAAAAACTAATTTTCGAAAACCATAAACGATTTCAAAGGCAATGTACTTACCAAGCTGTTCATCTTGTTAAAGTTGTGAGTATGTTCTCAAAAGGTAACTGATGATTTTATGAACAGTGAGACAGCTTTATATACCCAAGTACCCAATAAATAAATAACAACATTGTAATGATGAAGACGTACTTTGACAATACTTAATTATTTTCAATTAAGTATGATAAGATTTGTTTTCAGAAAAATGCAGTCCTTCAAAAAATCACACATGGACATCTTATTTTTCGGGGGATAAAGTCAAAGCTTAATCGTTATTTAAATGTCGTTTGTCTATGATATGTGAAATTAATAAAGGAATCACTTACCTACCATTGTACTATTAATTAATCAGGTATCTGAATATGATAATGCGAAATATTTGTTTGGAGGTTTACGTAACATGTTAATGCCTATAGTAAGTAGTTCACTTACCGATTAAATAGAGAAGTAGTAGATTAACTAATTAGGCCAATTATACGGCGGGTATAGATAGGAAGCATTATTGAAACAAATATAGAAATTGAATATCTAGGAAGAAAAGTTTTAAGTAAAAAAGTGTAGAAATACATTTGTTTAATACTGCCACACATCGTTGTTTTTGTTATTTCTTGCAGAATAAAAATAATGTAGTCACAATTAGAATTTGTTTTTATCAAATGATTAGCTTAATAATGAACAATCAAATGATTAATAAATAAAGTTTTTTTTCTCACAATATAAAGAATTCCAATTCTAAATTTTAAAGAAAAAATGGGTTGTCTGTAAAGTCGGTTTACTGACGATAGTTGAACGTGACAACGTCATAAGAAAATACTGATGGAATGGTTTCATTTTTCAAAAGAAAATTTTAATTTTATTTGTTTGATAGATATTTTGTATGGATATAGAGAAGGAGGTAAATGGAAATGTATTATTGTATAGCAGCTGTCCACGCGGACGCATCGCTCACTCAAGAAGGAGAGAGACAGATGTCGAACGCTGCCGAACGCGGAGCCGATTGTGCCTCCTTGTCGCTCGTTCCGCGCTCTCGCGTGCACTTCACGCCTTAAATGGAACGCCTCAGAGCGGGTAACGCCGCATGAGTCATGTTTTTTCGTGCGTGCAGGCTGCATCGAATTATAAGACGTTGTCACGTAAAAAATAATTTCTAAAATAATATTGTTTACATGATTTTTCCAACGAACTGCAAAATACTTTTTTGCTCTTATCACCTATCAAACGTTACATGTATAACATGAACAAAAATTGCTCACATAGGTCACGGGATAGATAGATTTAGAGCATTAGAAAGAAACATTCTATAGATCCCTTTTAAAACTTAAACTGAAGAAAGTGCAAAAAATTGTGAATTACTTGGTAATGAATAATTGAAGATTGATATGCTAATTATAGATATAGTTAATCAAAATGTCTTAAAAAACGGTTTCAAAAACTTTTCTTCGCTCAACTCGAGATGGAAGGAGCAGTAGAGATATAGAACAGAGGATAGCGCATTGTCGAGTCGCCTTTAAGAAAAATAAATCACTTTATGCTCGCAAACAGTTAATTTAGAAATTCGGAAAAGACTGTTAAAGGTGCATATCTAGAGCGCGTCCCTGTACGGTTGCGAAACATAGACAGAAAAGAATAGGTTAGAAGCGTTCGAAAAATGGTGTTACATGTGAATGATGAGGATACCGTGAATAGAGAAAATTAGAAATGAAAAGGTATCAGACAGAATAGGAGAACAGCCCGGCTAGAATTTTGAAGGGGGTGCAGATAAGGTAGCCATGTAGTTCTTGTGGACCCCATGAAGTTGCCCCCTAAGACCTTGCCGCAATTGCCCATCATCAGGAATGCCGCATGTGGTCCCCGCAGGGAATAATTAATTATTGATACCCCATTAAAAATTTTTGGAAAAATGAACTTTATTATTAATGAAAAAAAAAAATATTTGTAAAATTTGTTTGCTGTTAAGTAAGATTATGTTATTGATCTGTTTTGTAGTCAATAATACTTTAAATTGCAATCGTTTTACTGTTGTTCGACCTGATGCGTCTGGTTTCAGTTCTCTTATAATAACAATATCAGGAAGTACACATAATGGTTCGGTGCAANAAAATTTGTTTGCTGTTAAGTAAGATTATGTTATTGATCTGTTTTGTAGTCAATAATACTTTAAATTGCAATCGTTTTACTGTTGTTCGACCTGATGCGTCTGGTTTCAGTTCTCTTATAATAACAATATCAGGAAGTACACATAATGGTTCGGTGCAATGTAAAAGATTTCATTGAAACGACGACATACTTAGACAAGGGGATTATTATTATAAGTTTTTTCATTTTACCGAGAATATCTTCAAACGGATTTGCCTCATCGAGTCCCCACAGGGTAGATTTAATTGTATGTTTAGATATACATGCAATAGGTTTACCCCCTAAGACCCATATAAAAAACCTATAAGGAAATCCTAATTTTAGTAGCACCACTTTTTTTGGTAGAATTTTCATGAGGAATCTACGGGGAAATCCCTATATGGGCATGACCCTCTATAGCCACATGAGGCCCGCGCCCTACATGGGGCATGCCCCCTTTAAATTCTAATCGGGAGAGGACTCTATGAGATTCAATAAGAAATAGGCGAGATAGGTTGGTAGGAGGTATGAAGGGCTACTTACAGGCATATTAGAAGCAGAAACAAGAGTTACGAGGAGTAGAGGTAGATCTAATGTTAGATTACTGTTCGCAAATAGTTAAGGATATACAATAGAATGTTCTAGTCTTAGGGAAATGCGAAGGTTAGCTCAGGATAGAAAAGAGTGGAGGTGCGTGTCCAACCAGTCCTATGACTGACAACCTTATAATGATGATGTTTTACGCTGCTATCTTGGCATCAGTGTAATGTCCGGTCTTAAAATTAAAATGGGTGCCAAAGGCAAATAAGGGCTCATGTACAGGGATTGTTTGTTTGTTGAACAATAAAAACTATAAAATGGAGACATACAAATCCGAATTAGTTTTTGTTTTATTTATACTTTGAAATGTGTTTCAGCAACGTTTCATAGCAATACTCGTCTTATAATTGACCAAATAAATTAATCAATTTTTTCTCTATTTAATCATCAAATGAATTACAAACCAGGTACTGACATGTTATCTAAATAACTAAACAAATATTTCGCACTATTACATTCTGATACCAAAGTAATTATAACTAGGATGAAAGTCGTTCCTTATTTTACTACACATATCGTAGACAAATGACATTCAGAGAACTATTAAACAATATCATATTATCCTACAAAAAATATAATGTTAATGTATGATTTTCTCAAACATTGCATTTTCTAGAACCACATCTAATCGTGCTTAATTGGAAGTAATTAAGTAATGTCTAAGTACGTCTTCATCATTACAATGCTGTTATTTATTTGTTGGGCACTTGGGTATATAAAGCTATTTTACTGTTCTTGAAATCATCAGTTACCTTTTTTGGAAATATACTAATAATTGTAGCAAGATGAATAACTTGGTAAGTAGGATTCTTTGCTATTATATCATTTATGGCTTCTGAGTATTAATTTTTTTACGTTAGGTAATTTTATTCTCTGTTGTCCTTTCCATGGTGAGCGCTGCTATGGTGAATCCTGGCTTTGTTCGTGTAGATCCTGGGGAAAACAATGTATTAATTAAAGGACCATCCACTATAACCAAAATTGCTGGTCCGGATGGTAGTCTTATCACTAGTAATGCTGATGCAGGAGCAGTTGCGTCATCGGCAACTCCAGGATATGTAGTTCAACCACAACCAATTCCTATCCTCGTTCCTAATCCATTCGTTTGGAGTTTACCTTTCCCATATTTCTTCCCGAATTTACCATTGTTTAATAACAGACCAGGAACTATTATTGACGGACCTTCCGGTACCATTGTAGCTTCTAATTGAAAAAAAAAACATTTATTATCGGATGGCATATACATTTGTTACTATTAATAATTTTTTGTAAAGATATTTTTGAAAGCAAAAAATGTAACGGTATACAATATACAAGAATATAATTTTTTCATTAAAATAAGTGTTTTCGTTGGGAATGGATTTTGGATTTGTAGATGTTCAATGTTAAATTAACCTGAGGTAGTTCATAGTGGGTAAAAACTTGAAAATTAATTTTCAGATTAATATTAAAAACAGTCGACAGAATTTGAATAAATTTTTAAGAACAGTACAGTTTCTNGTATATCAATTTCATGGTTAGGTTTTTCGCCACCAAACTTTTCCCTCAATTTTAAACAATTGGGATTTAAGTAAAAATAATTCAAGCATGCTGAAGTCGAATATCACATTGATTTTTGATATAATTTCAATATTTCTTACTAAAAAAATGTTACTCTTATAGATAACTTTTGTATTTCCATTGGTGTTGGGAAAATTCTTTCGTATTCTAACTACTGCAAAAGTATATTATCATGGAATAGGACATAAGCACCCTTAAATATTTACAATCAAAACATCAAAAACAATACGTATAAAATAAATCGTTTAATAATTAAAGCAGTAGTCAATTTTAGTACTACTTATACAAGAGGATAAGGATCATTAACTGCAAATTCTGAGGTAGTGACTTTTGACGGAATTAGCACAGCACGACCATCATCTTCAATTTTTATTGCTCCAGCACTGCTTATAGTTAGAACGTCGTTTTCAGCTCCTACTATTCTTGACACAGTATCAGCACCGATTATAAGAAAACCTTCCCTTTCTATTGGTAGTGATTTGGCAAAGGCCATAGCCACAGTGACAAAAAGAAAAATCTGAAAAAATCAGTTTTCATGAGTTTATAGATCTAAAGAGAAAACAATAAAAGTGGTTGACGATTTTCATTTATAAAGTAAAATTAACAAAAGTATAAAAATTTAAGTATTCAGTAACGCTAATCAGACCATCGAATGACTATTTTAAATATACAGTAAGGAAGCCTTACGATTTCTTTTGATAAAAAGAATATAAAAAGACCAAAGAAGAAGTTAACTTTTATTTCTTTAAAGACANACTGTGTTTCTTTTACCAAGAATTGGTCCTGATTTTAGGATGATCGTGAGTTGTCTTTGTAGTTAAATTAGCTTCGCTTTTCAAAATTAGGCATACTCGATCACATTTTGCCTTACGGATTCTCGATCTCTTGAGTTTTTTAGGTAACTTATGTCAAAATAATTATAATTTGTAAAGGATGTTAAAAACCCGTGGGTAGAAGAAGTGAGGAAGTATTAGAAAATGAAGGAGAACAAAGGGCGTTACGGAAGTCAATAAGAAATAGGCAAAATAGGCTGGTAGGACATCTTCCTAATATACTCCGAAATGCTGTTTTGAAGATGTGGTTAAAATTTCATTTGAAAACAATTAATACTGAAAAATCGTGTTACGGAAAACTCGTTTAAAATTTTGAAATAAGGTTTAGGCATAGAAAATAAGAAATTTGAAAACTTATATTGACGCTATACACCAACGTATTTTTGCTTTAAAATGCTTCTAACATACTTTGCAATGTCATGTAATTAGTGTAATAGAGGCGTTAGAATTCAATAGATAAAACATTTTTTGCCTGATATTTTAAAAGATCCAATATTAAGTCAAAAAAAGGAAAATATATTTTTTTTGAACATTTTAGGAAAAGTATCTATTGTAGAATCGTATATAGAAGCCAATTGTCCATTTTCTGTGTTTATCTTCACACTTTCTCTAAGCTTTGAAATGCTTTGCGATTTCAATTCATTGTATTATGGTTAACGTTACTAAATAAACCTTTTCTATTTTTAAAAATAGATTTTTGTTAAATTCAGGAAAATTTACAATTTTTGAGAAATTTCAATTATAAAAATCTGA
>NW_020442430.1:149454-150991 GCF_000699045.2 Agrilus planipennis
TCAGTAACGCTAATCAGACCATCGAATGACTATTTTAAATATACAGTAAGGAAGCCTTACGATTTCTTTTGATAAAAAGAATATAAAAAGACCAAAGTAGAAGTTAACTTTTATTTCTTTAAAGACAATAGAAACCCAAAGTCTATTTTATAGCAATGGTATAATTATAAAAACTACTTTACAAATAAAAGTAAAATAAAAATTAAATTAAGAAAACATTTCCCGAATTCTTGTTTTCCAGTGTTAAACTAGTGTATAACCCTTATCTGTACTTAACGTAACAAAAACAGGAGAGAGGAATTTTAGTTATTTATTTTAAATATATGAATGTACTTACAATCGACCGTATTTTAATGGGTTAAAACGAAAGGCTTATATACTTACAGCGGTCTTCATTACAGTTTTGATGCAACAAGTCTTCTACTAAAAAAGTTTATTTTCCAGTTTTTATATGTCTCAAAAGATTAAAAAGCTATTTCTTCGTTATAAACTAATCATTCCTTCGTACTGATAAATAGTTTTTATGTAAACTGAAAATTGGTTCTTATTCATTTTTCTCTCGTAGCTGTATGGTCAAAATAGTAATCTTAATTTTCAAATGTTATCTATTGGTTTTAAAATTGTTTTATGTTTATTGTCTCAACTGGAAGGCTAATGATAAACAAAAACTGGTTTTGCTTTTCTTAATAAAAATGTTTCACGTTTTAGAATAAAACCATAGACTGTGTTTCTTTTACCAAGAATTGGTCCTGATTTTAGGATGATCGTGAGTTGTCTTTGTAGTTAAATTAGCTTCGCTTTTCAAAATTAGGCATACATTATAGTTTTAACTATGAAATAATCACTATAAATACCGATTTAGTTTTGTAAAAAGGTAGCTCACAAGACTGGAACTATTATCGACGGACCATCTGGTACCATTAAAACCTCTGGTTCTGCCCATGGACTTATTGCTACTATTCATTAATAAACTAGAATAAAATAAATCTTTGCTAATTTTCGAATAATTTAGTTTTATTATTTATTAGATATAATATCCTTTGGGATAAAGTACTCCACACGTAAAATAATTCCCCATTGGGAAGTCTCTTTTATGCTCACGAACAGTTAATTTAGAAATAAAAGATTGTTAAAGATGTATGTCTAAAGCGTAGCGGCATACGGGTGCGAAACATGGACGGTGGGCGCGACGGAAAAGAAAAGGTTAGAAGCGTTCAAAATGTGGTGTTACAGGCGAATGATGATAATACCGTGGTTAGAAAAAGTTAGAAATGAGGACTACTTGAAAGTTATTAAAAATCGGTTGTCTGTAAGGTCGGTTTACTGACGATAGTTGAACGTGACAACGTCATAAGAAAATACTGATGGAATGGTTTCATTTTTCAAAAATTTTAATTTTATTTGTTTGATAGATATTTTGTATGGATATAGAGAAGGAGGTAAATGGAAATGTATTATTGTATAGCAGCTGTCCACGCGGACGCATCGCTCACTCAAGTAGGAGAGAGACAGATGTCGAACGCTGCCGAACGCGGAG
>NW_020442430.1:152361-172749 GCF_000699045.2 Agrilus planipennis
TAATTAAATAATTTTCAAAATTTTAGATAAATATAAATTGAAAGAAGAAATTCAAACTAAAAAGTTTAAAAATGGTTCATTATTATTGTGATTTGTAAAATTTGTATGGAAAATATTTTACTGTGCTAATAAACTGAGTAACTTCACCCTTGCATTTTTAGTTAAAAAAAATAGTTTTATACTAAAACTTGTTCAATAGGCACGATTAACTTTTTGTTAAAAGCTGCGAAAGCCTACTAATAGTAAAACTCCACATATTCTCCAAGTGAAGAAATTATTATATTGACTTCACTTGTATCTCTTATCCTATTAGGTACTCTTGAATAACTCATCTCAAAAATTAATGTCAATCCAGCAGAACCAATAGCATTTCTAGTTTCGAGAACACAAAACTTCTCAAAAACGACTTTCAAAGTATAATTACTGTTTAGCAAGATAGCGTTATTAGTTTTAATAATTTTAAGAACTAATTTAAAAAATAATTACCTTTGAAAAATTATTAAACAATAGCTAAGAAATAATTCAATAATAAAAATACAAATAGCTGTTTCATTTATTAGAAAACAAGAACTGAACAATACTCAAATGGGTTCATGTGTTAGTTAATTATTGCATATAGGTAGATACTTTTATAAATAAAAAAATAGTAGATACTCCTACTTAAGTAGCACACTTTAATTACCAGGTTCAACTGGAACTAATTTTCCACTTGCCGAAAAGGGTGGAATAAGTTTAACGCTTCCGTCTTTTCCAACGATTACTAATCCTGCTTGACTACCAGCTTGAATTTGAACCCCATTTGGACCAACTATCCTATCAAAGGTATTGGGTCCCGAAATGACAAGGTCCCCTATTTCAACTGGTACCGCATGACCATACATCAAAACGGCAAACACAATGAAGACAATCTGGAATTTAAAAAAACTCATAAATTAATGGTGCAGGGCATTTATTGATTGAGACCTTCTGTATATCAATTTCATGGTTAGGTTTTTCGCCACCAAACTTTTCCCTCAATTTTAAACAATTGGGATTTAAGTAAAAATAATTCAAGCATGCTGAAGTCGAATATCACATTGATTTTTGATATAATTTCAATATTTCTTACTAAAAAAATGTTACTCTTATAGATAACTTTTGTATTTCCATTGGTGTTGGGAAAATTCTTTCGTATTCTTATCTATAATTAAGCGTGTTCTCAATCGAGTTGCCCTTAACAAAAAGTTAAACGGTTAATTTAGAAATTCGAAAAGGCTATAAAACCGTTCAAAATGTGGTGTTAGAGGCCAGTGATGAGGATACCGTGGAGTAGGAGAACAGGGATCGTTATGGAAGTCAATAAGAAATAGGTGAGATAGGTTGGTAGGACACCTTTTAAGGAATGAAGGGATAGCTAGAGAAATATTAGAAGCAGAAACAGGAGTTAAGGAGAATAGAGGTAGACCTAGATTAGATTACTATTTACAAATAGTTAAGGATGTGGGATGTTCTAGTTTTAGGTAAAAGCGAAGATTAGCTCAGAATAGGAAAGAGTAGAGGCATGTGTCCAATCAGTCTTAGAACTTATGACCCTATGATGATGATGATAATAATGATGAATTTGTTGATACTGTCCTGATTGTACAGACTGGCTACGACCCTGTCTGTACACATATAATACTTACTTTTACATTTGATTTTATTTAGAAAGAGCACATTAATTACAAAGAGACACAACTCAGAATATTTACGTAGAGAATCTAGTGTTCAAAACAACCTAAACCCCAAATAAAATATATTTTGGTAATTTTTAGAGTTTTCACATTTCAGCAATAAAAGATTAAGTTTCTCTTCTAATTTCCGCTCTAGAAATGTTTTGTGTTTTCTAAATATATCTTAAATATTTTTTAATTCTTTATGTTTCTTGTTGTAAAAGCATACGACAAGAAGCTTGAAGAAATTCTTATTGTTTTAATAAAATAATATTATCTAAGTACAAGAAACAAATAAAACCTCGCCAAACCAAATGATCTTAGAAATCACATTTACTATTAAAAAAATTAAAAACAATAATATCAATGCAAAATTTGCTGTTTAAGTTAACTCCTCCCTATCATATTTGAATACATAACAAGAATGTAAGGGTATATTATACATAAAAGAAAATCTCTGATGAATAACTTATTTGAGAATAATTAGTTGAGTTTGTTAATCAATAAAAACTTGTACGTAAAATCAATGACAATCAGATTTTAACATTACAAAATAAAAGATACATTGTTACTATAAACCCAAAGTTAACAGAATATCTACTTACTGCGATTTTCATTTTTCACAGAACGCAATTGGAAATGATTTAACAACAGACGATTCTTTTCAACGTTGTACAAGTACGTACGTTTATTTCCAAACAATTTTGATGTTCTTAAATAGTTCGACGAAATACGTGATGGACAACACAACTAATTGTTTTTCACAAAAGAAACAAATACGCTAATGAGATCTAGACCTTAATTAAATTTTGACGATAAACCTAAAATTTTAACAAAAACATTATGTTATCGCAACATATCTAAAGTTCCAGTAGATATACGTAAAAATGGTAAACGACATTTATTACGAAAATATAATTTGGCATGTTGGCCACTTTATGGTTTTTTAAAGTTTTTGAAGGACTTAATAACTAACAATAAGAAATAAACACTAAATAACAAGACAACGACACAACAATATATTTACAAACTTAACAAAGAAAGATGATCAGCGATAAGACTGATGAAATGTAGTAAACAGTACCAGAAGATAGAAAGACGAGATAAGAACTACTAAGAAATAAAATGTAGTCCCAAATGACCGAAGAAAACTCATCTTAAAATTGTAATTAGAAAAGGATGCTAACTACGGACGGCATGCGGTTAGTATGCGAAGCTGAAATGTTAATAAGGATTACAGTAACAAAGTACAAGTAATTAAAGTTATTGATATTGATAGAATTGACTACAAAAGAATTTGAAGAGACTGTTCAACATTAATTTAAAATCATTTTTCTATTTTTTATCCGCTACACAAAGAAATATAATACAAAATAATATTGTAATTGTAATAATAATAATACCCTACGCGGGTATATATTAATTTTTTTATTTTTAATTCTAATCCGTCACAATAATATTTGTATTTAGGCAGTTGATGATTAGAGAGATTTAATAAATTCGAGAGAACAAAATCTGCACAAAGAAATTCTAAACAATTAAAAACGAAAAAGCTATAACTCTTGAATGAAATGAAAACAAAAACAAGAATAACTTCTACGTCGAACAAAAAAAAATATAATTTTCTTAACAGTTTCGCTTTGTGTACAGATAAAAGGTTTTATTTAGTTTGAAAATTCTGTTGTTCCTTTAAATAAAAACAATTCTCTCTATCTGAAAGAAATACCTATTCTGTTGTGTTCTGTTATAATCAGGTTACATTGTAATTAAAAATTATAAGTAGGTAATGTTCCAATTAAAAGGTACAATAAATAACCAAAAACTTATTCCTATTTCCAATTAGTAATTTAATAGTGCGTGAGGAAGTATTTGACGTAAAAGGTAGCAAAAGCACTTTCTAATTAACACATGCATGTATCCAGTAGCGAATTGAACAACGGTAATGATATTATCGTTTTACTTTAATTGGTGTTATTGTTTAGCTGATTAAATCGCATATCAAAATCTAAACTGTTTCGTTATATATATTGTATTAGTAGAAACGAATTCAGAACAAAATATTGTTTTCTACTTTTTATCCGCCGGTGCTGATCAGACAGCTATTTAATTTGTCTAGGTTAAATAAGAAACTTGAACTTGTATCAATCTCATTATGCGATCAAATAAAATAATGAGGTCGGAAACTAATTTGAATACGACTAGTCGTCTTAGATAAGGCAACAATAAAATCAAAAGTCGGGCATTTTTTTTAGTATTTTGAAATACATACCTATGTATGTTTATCTGCTTATGTAAGTGTTATTCCTTCAACCATGTGTAAATTTGTTTTTGTAAGTGAACTCTGATATCTTTGTTTTATTACTTAGAGAAAAACATTGGGAAAATCGTCCTGATCAATATTCCAAAACTCTCGAATTTTTGAATTAAAACCGTTCAAACTTAAAAATAATAATGCTTCATTATTATCATTTTGTAACTTTATGTTAGTTAGTAAAGATTTTGACTTTCTAATTTTTTATAGTAATCGTTAGAGTTTTAATCTGGTGTTTATAATTTCCCATTAAAAATGTAAAAAATTTAAATAAAAAAATGTAAAAACTCTACTCTTTCATAATTAATTATGATATTATTACAACTTTTATGTGTCAATTAAGACTTTTTATCAAAATGATTTAAAGAACATTTTGTTAAAGTTTCATTACAATCGTATGAAGCTTTCCATTTATCATGAACATCTACTGTGTGCAATATTCCTAGTATTAACAAGTAAATGTGATTAGTTTTAATAAGTGTGAATAATAACAAGTAATGTAACATCGAAATATAATGTATTCAATATCTGAAGTAAATTTATTCATCTATTAATTCTTTACTTTTGTTAAATCTCTTTGTAGGTTATTTTTGGAATCTGGATGACCTTAGTAGGTGTTCAATGTGTAACAACTGCGTACAGACCGATTGTTGTTTTGGAACAATTCAAAGTCACTGACCCTCCAGGATTATCTCCTTCGATTCTAGTAACAAACGAGAAATTCCCTCCATTACTCCTGAAAAGTTGCCAGAGGTGTCTTGTGGTTGATGGAATTATCGCTGATGACTTAAACTTATAAGTACTAATTAATTATTGTTAATCATAATTACAAAAGTAATTTAACTGTCTGTGTATTGTATCGAACTTTTCCCAAAAATAGAACAATTTTAAAAAACACCTGTTAGTTTACAATATCCTCAAAGGTTATGAAAAAAATAAACCAAAAGCGAATGCAATATCTACTAATGTATGAGAAATAAAATACAGAATATTTTTTTGTATGTAATTACAATAAATATGATAAATAAATAAAAAGGTAAACGAAGATGAATTCTTAAAAATCATTCCATTTTTATGATACTATTTTATGAATCTAACCCAAAATAGGAACAAAAAATGCTTTATCCAAAAGACGGAAAGTCGGTTGCCAGTTGAAATAAATAAAATTATTTTTTCCTTTGTCTTGACTTACATTGGTTCCGAGATCATTTAGGTAAATGCTGGGACAGTAATAATCGTCCGTCTCTTTCCAATCAATCACCACCTACCCATTTTTACAATTCCTAAAAGAATGCCAAAAAGGGCCTTTCGCCTTACCCTCCGGCTTTGCACCACAAAGTAGGGCGACAGGGCTTCTCATCTACTGGAAATGAAACAATCAAAAGTCTTTTTTACGTTCTTAACAATTCAGGCGCATTTGTGCATTATTAGTTTTATAATGATTGATTTGGATTTAAACTAACTCCGTTATAGTACATAATTATAAAATAAATGTTTATGAATGTTAATTACAAAAACGTAAGAACTAATTTAATCAAAATTGTCTGCAGAGATTATTGGCAAGTGTGTAAATGAATTTTTTGGACTTTCTTCTTTCATACGCAGTTTTCTTCATGTACGTACAAAAATGATCGCGTTGAATTGGAATAGTTAAATAAGTGCCCTCTGTTTCCATTGATTACATACTAAAATCGCATATTTTACCAACAAATGTAGCAATTAACATCAATGTATGTATGTAGGAAACGCTCCCTAAATGTCCAAAATCTTATCTTCATTTTCATTTAAAATGGCATATTTTAAAGTATATAATCGGTGAATACAGTTTACCAGCTGCAATTTGCAGTCGTCATCTTTGAACTATTTGAGATTATCGAAATGTGAATAGCCTATTCAAAGGATTAGATTAATAACATAAATAAAGGCAAACGCAAGCTGAGAATTTAAAAGTCATCTGTTAATTATAAACTAATTAAAAAATACTTCCCTTATCTTAACTTACATATTTAAAAAGACAATGTCAGTTTCCCATGCTGTTGAATTCCTTTGAGATGATTCCGAACACGTATAAATGATAAATCACGAAACAATCAAACATCCTAAATAAATAAATAGAAGCGCATAAGTGAGATCAGTATAGGTGTGTGGTTCATCATGAAGACCGTAAGTATCTACCTTACTTTTATTTATATTTTTCTCTGATTTATATTTAATTGTAAGTCATTTTAGTTAATTTAAATTTTTTATTTACACAATAACTATCAAATGCAGACTTCTTGTATTATATTATTAACCAGCAAAAAGGGCAAAAAATTTGGGATAATCTAAATTAAATGAAAACAAAATAACACATAACATGTTTTAGAAGTAAACTAACAGTAACGTTAATGAAATTTTTATAGATACAAAGGGATAAACAATCCAAGCATTTATAGTGTATTTGATAGTTAATTGCCCTTAAGTCTTCTCTGTAATCACTTAGTCTTTTCTCATTAGGTCGTCTTTTTGGTGTTAGTCCTGTCTTTAACAATAGCATCAGCTTCACCTTCAATAGCAAAAGATGAAACTGTGTCCAAGGAAGGATCTTCAACGACAGTGATTGAAGGTCCTGATGGGAGCAGTATAGTTTCTCAAGTAAAACCGGGTTTTATTACAAACAATGTAATAAAAGGGCCATCGGCGGTTGCAACCGTCATTGGACCAGATGCTCCAAAGGAAACCGAACAAAATCAACCCGAAGATTCCCCTAAAAGATTGGAATCTTTCCAAGAGAAGAGGCTAAAACCAAATCGTCATATACTTCGTCCAAAACCAATCAATTTGGTTGAAAGAGTCCCAGAAATTGTTCCATCTGTTGTTCCAGAAATACTCCCGGAAAAGCCATTGTCATTGAACGGGTTACTCGCTTTACTTCACGAGAAAAATAAACCCTCACATAAGCCAAGCCTACCGCCATGCAAACTACCACCTGTTCAGAAACCTCCCAGTAACTGTCATCCCCTGGTTCGACCGCCTGTTATCCAACCACAGCTTCCTATACTATTTCCTCCTCAACATGCCTCATGTCCACACCATGTTCCAGGTCAATATCCTCCTAATAATCAGCTTTTGTATCCGCAAACAGCTCAATCTTCTCAACTTCTAAATGGATTAGTCGGAAGTATCTTACAATTATTGTTGCTTTCTTCACTACAACCCAATCTCCATCAGCATCCACACGCCATGTACATGCCTCCAAGTTACGTTCCATTGCAATGGCTTAGGCCAACTCCTCACGATGAGTACATCGATAAGTCAGAAGAAAAATTCAAGGGAACAATGGGAAATGAAAATAAATTTGCTGTAGCTGAAAATCAAATTATTCTGCAAGATTCCCAACCCGTTTCAGCAGTCTACACACCACACAATCTTCTAATTCCTTCAAATGCTGTTTCGTATTACAACTATCCATGGACTAGAAGCGAACAAAGAACTGAAGAATCAGCAGCAACCGCAGCAAACCCCCGAGCAGAATAAAATAATCGAGTAACACTAAACTTAGTACAACATATGGATAATGCATATAATATTAAATATAGAAATGTCATAACAAGATCAGCAGTTAAAGCTACTCTGGTTACATAGTAAATTTTATTTTTTTATACTTTATATATATGAGTTAGATAAATATAAAATTTTTTTAATACATTCGTGTCTATAATGTCTATGGATTTGTGTTGCCCTCGTTGTTTCTTCGTATTCTGATTGCTCTTTACAATTTTTCCCTGTAAACTTATATAATTCTGTGTCCCTTTTTACAACTTTGTTTTTTGTATTCAAACAATTGCGACGAGGTACAAATGAGTTGTTCCACTTCAAATCGTATACTACTTTTGAATTTTTTTTTTTTTATTGTTGAATAGATACCCACTTAACGTAACTGAAATAAACTTTTTAAAAATTTAACTTGCTTCACTTCAATGTCTATAACTTCTTTAAAAATTAAGTTATTACCTCGATTTTTTTTCTGTACTTCGATTGTGGGTACATCATTTCCCATCATCTTCATCATAAGGTCGTCAATCCTATGACTGGTTGGACAGGCATCTCCACTCTTTCCTATCCTGAGCTAATCATCCCAATTTCCGAAAACTACATCCCACATCCTTAACCATTTGCGAACAGTAATCTAATAGAGGTCTACCTCAACTCCTTCTAACTACTGTTTCTGCTTCTAATATGTCTCTGACTAGACCTTCATGCCTGAGAAGGTGTCCTACCAACCTATCTCGCCTATTTCTTATTGACTTCCATAGAGTCTTCTGTTCATTTCCTACATGTAAAGATTGTACATCCTTATAAAATCTTTAATACAATCGTTCTTCTTGGAACATCGAGTATTTTATGAACTGTTTCAATCTGAATTTCCACAAGGAAAACTAGTACCTAGTTTTGTAATCCCAGGAAGATCAATTTACAAAACTTTTGAACAATAAAAATGCGAAGATACACAGTTACAAACACTTAAAATCTTACATCTTCTTTTTTAGGAACATACGGTATGTTCCTTCCGATTAGTAGCCTCCTTCTAATAGACATCGGACGAGGCTACAATTTTTACGATCGCGCTGGATTCAAAAGTTGTCAAACGAAAAACTAAGCAAAAATCAATCGATGCGTGCACTGCAAAAAGCAGGATTGTGAACCGATTTTAATAGATGATCCATATTTTAAGGGTCATCCCATTTAAACTTGAAGAAAATATTACACCTCTAAGGGTGAAAATTAGGGGAAGATTTCTATTTTTGGCAAAACAAAGTATTGAAGTCGTAATATGTAATAAAAGTGTGTTTAAATTATTACAAAAATTTTTTTACAAAATTTTCAGAAAGTTAGGTGCATGCATTTAAAGTAAAGCTAAATGTTTAAAAATTGATAAGTATCTCATGAAATATTTGAAATTTAGGTAAGAGTTACGTTCCGTTAAATGGGTTAATTTATAAAGGGAATTTGATAGGTCTTAGAAACGTTATGCTGTTATGTAGTCACCTTTACAAAATGGGTGTGCTGGTCTTTAAAAAACTGGAATAATTTAATCGTTTGAGCATAACGTTACCCAATAGACTTCAGGCTGTCACCGTACGTCTAGAAAAACTGTTCCAGTCAATTTCCGTTAGTTTAGTACCCGATGGCCTTGCTCGGTATCGCCAACATAATTGACGTAATTAATAATAAATTCCTTATTTGCTATTACGAACAAACGTAAGCTCACGGGATTGTACAGGGTCAATAATATCTGTACAAAAAGTCCAAGTTACATTAACAGAATTTTTGAGAAAGTTTTTGGAGTAATAGTGCTTTGGACTTGTCTAGGACCGATTCCCTCCCTTCGTCTTCAGTAGTGATGAAAAAAATTACCAACAAAGCCCAGATTAAAACCAAGACTGAATATGCAAAACCAAGACCACCTACGCAAGACTAAACGAAAAATTATTACTTCCAGTGGATTTATGAGTTGAACTATTTGAACTAACTTTAATGTATTCTTTTCTTAGAACAAAACTTACTTTACTAGATTTTAACACTAAATATAAAAGAAAACCAACTTTACCGCTGTTTGAAACAAGAATTTACAATAATTTCCTTGGAGTAAGTGTTGTTTGTCTGGATAACACATGGTTGAAATATGGAGACAAACAAATTAAATATATATATTTCGATATATTTACATCTTTCAAGTACCCTGTATTATTTTTTCTCTAGAAGGTCAATTTATGAATCTAAGAAGTGTAAGTTCTCGAATTTTCATAACTCTCACAACTGTCGGCGCTATGTTATTCATGATATGCTCGCACAGAAAATTTCAGCATTAATTTAAGACAATTATCGTATCGGTAAATAAAAAAAATTGTGCTCAGAAGAATTTTTAAGAAACGTATGTATCAGATTAAATGAGCAAGACCAACCAAGAGCGATGGAGTCGTGTACCCATCCGACATTTAGCGAACACCTGTGGTTAGTATCCTCAGGGAACCTAGCGACATCGTCCCGAGCGAAGGAACAGATGCAACCCTAGACCGAAGCCATCAAGTCCAAATATACTATTTAGATAACACCGGCCATGAAATCCTCAGCCTTTTGTACTAAAATATTAAATGACTTTTATTGGTAGAATTATGACAAATTGAAAGGCCGTCAAAGCCTACTGTAAGGTCTTATATTGATTTTTGACTTTTAGTTTGCAAATGTTGACTAACCAAAACTATTTGACTACAAGATAATGATTATAAAGCGAAGAAGATTAGCAAATATTAATTGAAATTTCATTTTCTGATATTCTTTTGATTAAAATTTACCACACATTTTACCTTCGTTAGAAACAGCTGTTCAAAACATAAAAAACATAAAGTTATTCATCGCCCAATGCCAGAAAAAAAAATTATTTAAACAAACTAAAAAGTTATGAAGCTAGCAACCTCAAATATCAGACAACAAAATCCTTTATAATTTAAAAAATAAAGTTAGTGCACCTTTATATTGATTTAAGTACTTCCCAGCGTACTTGTAGTTGTTAGCAGGACTGGCAAAGTGTTTCAAAACATGTGTTTTAAACACTGTTTATAATCTAAATAAAAAGACTTAAATGAAAGTGTTTTAAACTATGTTTATAACAAAAAAGTAAACATTAATTAAATTATTTGGGATAGAGTGAAAGTACTTATTGGTTATAGAAATGAAATAATGAAAACATCTCACAGGATTGGCATGAAACAAACACTGTTTTAAAACACGTATTTTAAACACTATTGAAAACACGACTAATAAATAACGTCAACGTGCCACGACAAACAAACTCGTTTAAAACGTATGTGTTAAAAATAAACGTAAAAAAAGTGTTCAAAATGTATGATCACCTGTTTAAAACGTTCTGAACAGTTTTTTCACACATTTAATAAAAACCTATTTCTAAAATTGGATCAAAATATTATCATTTTATTTAATTGAGATATTTTTAATTTTTAATGTACTATAAATGATATTAACTTTATTTCGTTTAAAACTTTTTGTACTGAATTTAGTTCAAAGCTTATGTCACTTAAGTATTTCGGAATTACCTATAGGTACATTACCTATAACTCAAATATTAAAAATGGTATTCGGACACCCTGTATATTTAAGTAAGAGTAAGTATGTGTACTATGCGGGGACTACGCCCATGACAAACAAGTATTCTGTCCAAGGCTGTGGCAACGCACACGTATAATTCGAACAAAGAACTACTTTGCACAAAAAAATGAAGTCGTACGGGTGTAGTCGCTACCTAAGAAAAAAAAATGAAAATTCCATAACATGGTCAGGCCACATGACAAGGAAATAAAGGAAAACACTCTTAAATGTCTTTGAAAAGTTAATATTTATTGCAAAGTGATCATAAATATAGTGGTGACTGAATAAGAACGATTGCACACATATTATGTATATCTATGTACCGATACACATACATAAATGTACTAATAATTGCTTTATTAATTATTATTATCACCGATGGAGGCACCCACTCTGGTATTTCCATCGAAATAGTACCTACACTTTACACTTTAAGAGATCAACTTCATAAATATTCAATCGTCACGTTTTACATCTGCCTCTCTATTTATGAATTGACTAATTCATTCATTGTTATGTTGTTGGTCATTCTTGACAGTCGCCATTGAAACTAAGAAACGAAGACGATTATTTTTTCATTATTTGTTGTATCAGAGGTTAATCACTTTGCAACAATTTTGAAGATGTGCCAGCAATCGAAGACGAAATGTCGTTGCCAATAAAATACAAAATTGATACTGTACCTACAACTTGTCCTTTTGGCATTCCTTGAAATTTTTATATCAACTTTCGAGAAAATATTTCTTTTAAAAAGTAAGGATAATTGACTATCCATACTATAGTCCACGTTCATTAAAAAAATGTGTGAAAAATCATCGCATGGTACATCTCATCCGATCTTTAGTAATGGCTGCCACAGTACTACAATCATCAGTCAGTCAAAAGAGTCGAAAGAACCCTAAAGATGTCATACGTGGTTGAAGACTTAACTTCGACAATAGACATTTTTGAAGCGATCGAAACTGGTAATGAGCAAAATTAGTCTTGCAATCTCAAGACCAAGACCGAACGAACAAGACCAAGACTAAAACCAAGACCGAATATGCAAGATTAAGACCAAATATAAGAAAAAAGAAACATTATCACTGTTTGAAAAAAAAGGATCTACAAAAATGGCACCACATGTGGTTGAAATATAGAAACAACTAATGTTTTTTCGATATTTTTTACTTCTTTCAAGTACCTTGTAGGTAGGTCAATTTATGCATTAAGGAAAGAGTAAGTTCTCGAGTTTCTATAACTTTTACAACTATCGACACTATTTTCTTTAAAAGTCATAACAGACAATAGCATTTAAGACAATTTATTATTATGTCGGTAAATTAGAAGAATTGTTAGGATGAAGACTAAGACTCAACACGCAAGACTAAGTCCAAGACCAATGTGAAGACTGGAACAGTCTTGATCTTGTTCTTCTTTTGCTCATTCCCAGTGGAAACCCAAAATCACATGTCTTACCATTATCAAGAAATTATTATGAGGCAGCACAAAACTTACGTAAAATATCTTGTGGTTGCTCAATTAATACGGTCATCATAAAGGACCCATTTACCTTTAAATATCCGTTTAAAAAGATGTTTTATATATAAGTATAGACATTTATAAAAAATGTAGAACGTAATTAATTATAATAGCCGAATGTGTGAAATAATCATTTTTGGAAGTTTTCATTCGAATGCGATACTTTTTTATAGGCACCAACAGTATAAACAAGTCAATTTCCTAATAATAACATGTCTTGCATCATTCGGTCGGTACGTTTTACTTTGATTGCTTTTTAATTCGATAATACAGATTTTTGTGAAAGATTAGTGATCCAGACAATAATATATCATTTTTAGTTAAAAGTTTCTAATTACTCTTTTGATATTATTGGAAAGTATATGTATATATGTATATAGTATATCCTCATACGTAGCCTCCGGTTATTAAACAGAAGTTCATTGTTGTCTTTACGAATTACTTGAACCTTCGAAGAATTGCTTTATACACACGTCCTTATGTTCATAATGTGTAGCAGTATAAAACGCTTAAGGATATAAAATGTTTGGTTTCACGGTCATTACTTGCGTTACCCTGAATTGACAGTTCCTTAACTACCGCCTTCTGGAGTTCAATACCGCCTAAGTATAGCCATTCTACAGCTTTCATGGTATTACATCTAGGTAATACACGGAATCATGTACCATTAAGTATGCAGATAATTGAAATACCATTTGCGACTGCAAAGAATTAAGACATTCGTATCTACGTATTACATTTTGAACTTATATCCGATCTTCCAAATTAATTAAAATAAATTAATCAATTTAGTGAATAAACGCACGAGAAATAAATGTAATCTCGTTGACTTCTGATTTAAAAACACGAAAGAAGTGAAGATACTTTACCTATACTTAATTAGTTCTTTGAAAAATTAATCAAAAATAAATGTTCCTTAATTTATAATTTAACAAATTCGTTTTAGAATAATTAAAAAAATTATTCAATTCGTAATTTATAACTAAAAATGAGACTACATAGTGTTTGCTGATGTGCATATATTTAAATTAATCATTTGTTATATTACGAAAATAAATATACAACCATAAGAAGTTACATAAACTCTTTGGTGCTTCGTACACGGCTCATATTATATAAATAAAGTTATAGTTGTATTTATACAATAAAATATGGCATATTTCACAAAAACACCAATTAATAATATTAATCATTACAACAAATTAAAATTGCTAAACTGAAAAAGCACCATTGTTGTTCTTTACTTTTTCCAACTTCTCACTGTCGATCTCTTTATGTTCTATAACATCCTCCCTAACTGGTTTTACATCAGATTCATCTTTAACCGGTTTTTCACCAGATTTATCGTGGTGAACATGAACATTATCCTGTTCAATCTTAGATACCTTTGAATCAGGGTGTTCGTCTTTTTCCCCATCTGCGCCTTTTCCATCCGTGGTTGTAGATTCTTTAGTATCCCTGTAGAGTCTAATTTTATTCGATTCGACAGCCAGCAGGTTCGCTTGATCTGCTGAAATAGCATCCACTACAGGTGGTTGAAGATATGTAGCAGGAGCCCACACAGCTCCATTAGCTTCATGGAGAGCTTCATTTAGATAGGCATGTTGTCCGATGTTAACTGCAGCATTTGCGATTGCTGAAGCTTCAGCAGATGCTGATGCTGATACTGATGCCGTTGCAACAGCATGTGCTCCATTAACAACATGGGCTTGATTAGCAGCAGCTTCGTGTAACAAATGCTGATTATTATTGGCAATTGCAGATGCATCAGCTATTCTCCCATGTGGTATTGAAGCATCTCTGTTCAAGAAATGTTGGCGTCTCGCTTCTTCAATAGCACTTGCTTCAACTCTTCTCCCAATTTCTAATGCAAGAGCCTCCCTTGTCAAAGCTTCATTATTCCGTCGTTCAATTTCTTCAGCTGCCGCTTGCCTAGATGCTTCCTCGTGAGCAAATTGTTGGTGCGCAATTGCAGCTGCTTCTCTAGCTGCAGCTTCATTAATCAAATTCTGATTTGCAGCCGCAGCCGCGTGACTTGCAGCAGCTTCATTTATTAAACGTTGGTTTGCAGCGGCAGCGGCGTGACTTTCAGCGGCTTCGTTTATTAAATGCTGATTAGCAGCGTGACTTGCAGCAGCCGCGTGACTTGCAGCAGCTTCATTTATTAAATGTTGGTTTGCAGCGGCAGCCGCGTGACTTGCAGCAGCTTCATTTATTAAACGTTGGTTTGCAGCGGCAGCCGCGTGACTTGCGGCAGCTTCATTTATTAAACGTTGGTTTGCAGCGGCAGCCGCGTGACTTGCGGCTGCTTCATTTATTAAACGTTGGTTTGCAGCGGCAGCCGCGTGACTTGCGGCAGCTTCATTTATTAAATGCTGATTAGCAGCGGCAGCCGCGTGACTCGCGGCAGCTTCATTTATTATATGTTGATTTGCAGCGGCAGCCGCGTGACTTGCCGCAGCTTCATTTATTATATGTTGATTTGCAGCGGCAGCCGCGTGACTTGCAGCAGCTTCATTTATTATATGTTGATTTGCAGCGGCAGCCGCGTGACTTGCAGCAGCTTCATTTATCAAGTGCTGATTTGCAATTGCAGCAGCCTGGTTTGCTGCAGCTTCATTAATCAAATGTTGATTTACTGCTTCTGAAACCGCAATTTCATTAATGGCGGCAGTGTTTGCAACACCTGAAACTTCTGTGGCGACATGAGCTATTTGTGCGACTGGTGTGGATATTACAGATGACTTGACGATATCGTTCTGTATTTCTGCGGTTCCCCCCGGTCCAGAAAATGTTGTAGAAGCTGGTCCGGCAATAACAGCCTTTTGACCGCTAGTAGATATAGTTCCAGATGGCCCTTCAATATTAACACTATCTTCTTCTTCTACCGGTACAGCTACAACTGTTGGAGCAACAGCTACATGTTCAGCAGCAGTCAAAGAGATAGGGGATACTTCCCCTATTCGATGGGATATTAATGGAATATTTTCATCGACAACAATTGGTTTTCCCTTCCATTCGTGGTTAACTATCGAAATGGGTTGTATATCAATAGGTCCCAAATCTGCTCCTATGATTCTGGATTCGACGGGTTCGATAGCAACTGGTTTTTCTTCCAATACCACTCCTGGAGTTTCTGGTCCAGTCACTACTTCAGCTCCTTCTGCCACTGCCGTTATTTTACTTCCATCGGGACCTTCTATTATTGTCTCAGCATTCGGCCCTTTATATATTGCTCCTACTCCCGGATTTATTGGGTACGTTGGATAACCATAAACGGCTAAACCCGAACAAAGGGCTAAGATCTGTTAAAATAAAATGAAAACATGTACTAAAAATTATATAATATACTTTTTAAATGCAACAACAGAATTTGAGTGAAACAATTTTACTTATCGATTAAATAATTGCTATTTGTAATTAAAGATTGTAACTGTGTCGGGTTTTAGGTGTTTCTTTAAACGTTTTTGTTGCTTTTCGTGACGTGATATTAAAATTGCTTTCAATAAAGTCCATTTTCATTTGTACACACCCACATTTTTGCAATAAATTGTTTCGTTCAAAATGGGCAGAATAACGTCTTAGTCATTGAAAAAGTGATATAAATGAATTAATTTATTGTTAATGCAAATTCTAGAAAGGTTTCTTACCAACAACTGCATGACTGAGAGACACCAGAGCTGCTGGTTCTTGTAAACATTAATATTAGATTATTGCACATTACCTCCTGTTATATATTGCAATGTAACCTTGCCTTATTTTTACTTTAAGTACTTCAAACGCACCTGTCTATCAGAAAATTGCGAAATAAAAGGAAACAAAAAAAAATTGTACCAAAATCACTTGACCAAAATTTTGCTTCGTCATGAAATCTTAACCGCAAAGATACGGAGGTTCGAGTTCAAAGTTTATTTTGCGTTACATCGAATTACGACAATTACCATTTTCTATCATGTGTTACTGTTTTTACCCGGATAAATGCATGGCCTTCAATTTAGGTTCAATAAACGTTTTAGCAATTGGTAGGAATAACCAAGTTTTTGTACTGCTGTTCCTGTGCTCGGAAATATATTCTTTTAGACTAATTCAGTACCCTTCAAAAGAAGTTACTGTATTTACTAAACTATCTTCAACTCATAGAAAGAGATATAGAGTTAAAACCTTTATTATTATGCATCAGTTATCCATTTTATCTTATTATTACGTAGAATATTTTCTTCTTTTACATTTTGATTAAAACATTCCCCAGGGTTGCATTATCGAAAAAGTATTTTTCTCATATTTAGCACTTTTGAAAGATCTGACGAAAGAAAACGTTTCTTTAAGATCTAAACATCCAAAAAGGTGTACTTCATTTTTGCCTTTACTGTATGAGAAATTCGTAAATTTATCGCTAATTCAAAATGTGTAAGTTCAAAAGTAGAATTGACTTTTACATTTCTTGTATGAAAGTTTCAGGTCAGGTACTTTTCTTTAATTACCCAATACATAAACTAAAAATATCGCTTGCATCATTGATTTATTATGGACATGTATATATACAGTGAACAAAAAAAAAACAAAGGTAATCATAATCGCAGTCAATTGTACATGCGCAGTCAGTAAACCCGTAAACAACATTACAAACTCAAACAGACCCTCTAGGGATACTAGCGGAGGCTATATTATCAAACAATCTCATGCCATTAAAAAAATAATTTAAATTTCCAAAGTCCTTCCTAGCGAGTTCCTTAGAGACCCCATTCGAGCATTTGCGTTCCCATTTAGTATTGGCGAAGTTTACCAATGACCATGATGACCCCAATGTCCAGCACCAACGATACCAGCGGGTCCGATAATTCCAGCGGGTCCGACAACTCCAGCGGGACCAGCGATAACAGCTCCTGCGGCGTGTCCTACTACGCCGTGTCCAAGGAGTCCATGTCCAATAATTCCATGAGCGGGTCCAGATACAACGGCTCCGGCACTTGGTGGTACCAAAACAGCTCCAGCTCCATGGACGGGTCCAGCGACAACGGCATGAGCAGCGGGAAGAGCACCAGCAACGATGGCACCGTGGTGTCCAAGAGCGCCGGAAGCTAAGATTCCTTCCCCATGATATTGGCTTTCAAGTAAACCCTCTCCGTGCCATTGGCCATCGTCATGAAGACCCCAACCAGATGGAGCAGCATTGGCAACAACAGCCAAGCAAGCCAAAGCAACAACGGTCTAAAATTAAAAAAAAAAAATGTAAATAACAAGAAGTTAAGTAATAGTGAAATAAACTCAAAAACGAAAGTTTAAAAGTACCAAACGTTGTTTTCAACGAGTTTATTTTCAAGTGCTTATGATTCGTTGAGGTAGGATTTTTCGCGGAAAGAAAAATAGAAACAGTCTTTCTGCCGTTTTCCATGAAAAGTAATTTAAAAACGATTTACTGCAGAAAGTTAGTAAGAACCCTTTATTATTTCTGTCCATTTTAGTAGATAAATAATTCTGTAAGTTTAATTTATTTTCTATTTCACGGAAAACACGAACCAATAACGAAGTAGAAGAATGAAGAAAATTCGTAACTTACCAGACTGTTCATTTTGATGCGAATTACTTCAAACAGTGGACTATTTGATGAAGGTGAAGGGGTTAGATCAGTTTATATACTTATTTGTGGCCTTCGTTAATACCGTTTTATTTGTTAAGGTACCGGCGTGGTAGATACGAACGAGCATTACATTAGTAAAAGCTCTAGGAATTTTTTTATTTGTCACTAGCAATTTTACACCCATTGTAATAATTATTACTATAGACCGGCAAATAGCTTGAAGCATTTTAATGCAAATATAACACAGTTATTGATGCCAATATCAAATATGCAAATTTTTTAATAAATCTGTTACACATGTAAATATTTTATCGCAGTAACCAATCACTTCAATTATTATTATCACATTATCGTTCGTAAAACGAAAATTGTTATCTTCCGAAGATATTTATATATTCTTTATAAGCTGTCTCTTAAAGAAATAGAATAATTAGTACAAATGAAAAATTATACCTAATAAATTTCAAATAATTTACAAAATTAAGTCATAATTTTTTTTTTCAACCAACTTTCTATAACATAAAAGTAAAATATTCTTTAAAATATCAGAGTTATTAAATAGATTAAAAGCATCGTACCTGTGAGTTTATTTTAATATTATAAATTAATGTTAGTAATTATTTATAATGAAAACAAAATCGTGTTGGACGAATAATACTCCCTCAGTGAATCTTTGTTTTTTATTTTAATTTTAATTCACGTAATTTATCAGTTTAGTTTATTATATGTCAAATATTGAGAGACATCGTTAAGATAAATAATATAATTAGATCACGTATTACAGAAATTTAAATATTTCTCTTATCCTGAGTTCTAATGAGTCTTTCGAAATGATATTTAACGGAGGATTTTTTGTAAAAAAGATCCAGTCAAAACAACAACCTGACATACAATGAAGGTGCTGGTAAGTATCTTAGGTTTAATTTTAATTAAAATATATTTAGCCTTATTGAAAAGAAACTACATTAGATTAAAAAATATTTAACACCAAAGACTGCAATTTTTTATTTTAATGGACTTCTATCTAAAAATTAGAAAAATTTCTTTAGTTTCTATACGCGCACAGATGATTATAATGCATTTCAATTTTATCAATTTGAATGAATTGGAAATTAATTTAATATATTTTTTTGTAGATTATACTATCGCTTTTTTATGTTCAAAATCAAGCCGTGCCTGTGACCTACCAAACGGAATGGAAAAACAGTGAGGGTGGCCACGGCGCTTATGTTATCAAAGATACTGAAAGCAATCCCCTTATTTTGAAGTTAGTAGATCCACAAGTAGCAGAACAACTTCCTGAAGAGTTACTAACTTCTACGGAAAAGGACGAGGAAACTCCAAAAGAAGAATTGTCTCCAATAAAAAAAGATGACGAATCTATTACTGTTCAACCTCTATCGGAGTCCCTTGACGATGAAGGTCCAGTGTCCATAACCGGTCCTGTATCTCAATTTATTTCACAAGCGGCACCTTCCTCATCAAACAGCCATCTCTTAGCTTCCAATTTGGTAACTTCGAATGTTCCTGGTTCGGGTGTAGGTGGAAGTCTATCGGGACAAAATATTCCTGTGTCAGGACTAAATATTCCTACATCAGGACTAAACGTTCCTGCAACAGGAATAACAATTCCAATAGATTCACTGGTAGGATCAAATATTCCACTTCTTTCTCAAAACGTCCCCCTTACAGGCTCGCTACTCCCTCTTGGTCACATTACTGGAGGACTTCTAAACGGTCCATTGCTTCACCATATTCAAGCGCTTCTGCAACAAATATTGGGTGGTCATCGGCCTATCATACGACCTGCTCATATAAGTCCTGGAAATGTATTGATTCCAGGCTACAGTATTACTGTAGGAGCTGGAGGAATTACATTACCAGGCTTAACAAGACATTAAATAAAATGGGATTGCAAATACGAAATTTTAATGTTGAAACATGTAATTGCATATTATATACTTTGTAAATAACCTACCTCTATTACCTAATAAAAGTTATATTTCTCGGAGTATTTCGTATGAATTTTATTCTGTACAGAACGAATAAATAAACATGAAAACGTTTCAAAAATAACATCTCAAATTCTGTGTATGCAGGTCATATAGTTTTGATGATAATTTAAAATAAATATTAATTTA
>NW_020442430.1:174048-227656 GCF_000699045.2 Agrilus planipennis
ATTTAAAATAAATATTAATTTAAATAAAAATTAATTAATAATTTAATAGCGTATAGTAACAGCAAAAAAATTAAGCATTTTAGAGAAATAAGAACTTCAAGAAACACTACATCTTAATGCCACAATATCCATAATGACCATAACGAGGGTTGCTGCAGCCCTATATTTAAGCCTTCGTTGCGAAAAATGCATTCACAGTAATTTAACTATTAGACTACTTACAACAACGGATATTGTGGCTATAGAGAGTGTTTATAAAATAAGTAGCAAGGTTTGGACAATGTTAATTAGATGCAATAGAATTTTTAAAAAAACAGACAAAATTGCAATCTGAAGCCGGCCCCGGGCGTGAATTGGTAACGTGTAGAGAAATTGCGATAACAATTAAACAACTACATCAACGAAAAATGTAAACAGTGACGGTTGTGGAAAAACTAATAAAGTAAATATCAGCAGCTTACTACTACTACGCTACTACACATAATAATCTTCAGACGTCCATTGAGATAACAATTAATTAAACAACTAGTATGTTCATAGCTGATGGTATACAGTACACAATGTGTTCCAAAAATAACCAAACTTTATATTTAAATCATACAACATGCAGTGCCATCTATTGCAAAGTTACAGCCATTTCAATAATAGAAAAAGTATGCTAATTAATGTTACAAAACAAAAACAAAAGAACAAACAGCAAATATAAAATTTTGTCGTAAACTTGAAAAAAAAAATTCGCTGAGACATACGAAATAATGAAAAAAAGTTTATGGTGATGATTGTATGAGTCGTACTCAAGTTTATACGTGGTTTACACGATTTAAAAATGGTCGTGAGGATTTAATTGAGGACCTAAGGCCAAGTCGTCCAGAAGCCTGTAATCGTGCTGAATTATTGGAAAAAGTCCGTGAAATCATTGGTATCGGTGCAAATTTGAATTTTAACTGAAGATTTGGGTAAAAGAAAGGTCTGTGCGCGTTTCGTTCCATACGAATTAAATGAAGACCAAAAAATCGCTCGTGGGGAGTATTGCAAAGACATTGTTAAAACTGCTGAAAACGATCCAGACTTTCTTGATTCGAACATAACTGGTGATGAGTCACGGTGCTTTAAATATGACCCTGAAACTAAGCGTCAATCTGCTGAATGGAAGTCCAAAGGCTAGCTAAAACCAAAAAGATTGCGTTTTCAGAAGTCTCGAATCAAGTCAATTACTTTTTATGATTCGAAGGGTATTGTCCACAAAGAATTTGTTCCAGAAGGTGGAACTGTTAATGGAGAATATTATTTAGGCGTTTTACATCGTTTGTGGAAAAGAATTTGTCGTGTTAGACTTGAATATCCGGCAGCAAAGCAGCTGTTTTTATTGCACGATAATGCACCACCTCACAAGAACAAAAAAGTTAACGAATTTTTGATGAAAAAACGGATTTCTCTCATCAACCACCCTCCGTATTCGCCTGATCTATCACCATGTGACTATTTTCTATTTCCAAAAATGAAAACCAAGATGAAAGGAGCATTTTATGATGATATCCCAGCCATTCAAGCAGGCGTAACCGAGATGCTGAAGAACATTCCTATGAATGACATAAAAAAATCTATGCATGCGCTGGTTGATCGTTCCAAATGTTGTATTGAGTCTAATGGAACCTATTTTGAATAAATAACAACTTTCAAAGATAATATAGATAATGTGTATTTTATTCTATATCGAAAAAGTTTGGTTATTTTTGGGACACACTGTGTATTGATCCGTGAGGAATCGTACCAGAAGCGGACTAGCCCTTGACTGTACTTTCAATTAAGCTGTTCTCGAAAACGGTGGTGTTTTATATCACTAAACATTTACTTAATTTTCTTGTTTTATAGTGCTTTATCACCTCCTGCATGCTTGCTACTTATTTCAGAAACACCCTGTATATATATATACCTAATTTGCGTATTATATGTAAGTACACTTTTATTAAAGCTATAAGTTCTTCACAAAAAGAGCTATTCATAATAGCATTAATTCGATATTTTCTTTTTGCAATTTTGTTTCCGGAATAATAATAATACAAATTTACATGTATCCATTGTAAACAAATGTTTCTATTAACACTCCTATTTTTTATATATTTGTAAACAAGCAAAAATACATATGTTAATATTTCTGTAATGTATCTATACATAAAAAAAAGTTAATCTTAACTTTTTAATTTCGGTATGAAAGTGAAATTCTTTTCAGTTCGCAATGCACAGTACCACAAGACGTGACCTGTGAAACCTACATGTAAACCTTGAAGAGATTAATTAAATGTATCCGAAAGAGAGATTCGCCCTTAGGATCTTGTAAACTAATGACGACATCTAACACTTTAATTTAGTTGTGTAGGTTCTCTTTGACAACGATCGAAAAGTTGAAAGAATCGTTGGAATTTTCTAATTATTATATATGTGAAACCCAACTTAATTTGTTTACTGTCGATTTTATTTGAAATCAAATTTATAAGAAATTTGTGATAGATTAAATAAATTAAACTTAATTTTAATCGACCAATTTGATGTAAAGAATTATTACTGTTAAATCTTTAGTAAACGCTTAGCTTTAGTTTTATTAATAGTTCAAACATTTTGTTACATTTTTACCGATGAATCTACCATGTGACGAGACAATTAATATTTTTTTTATAAGTTAAAATACATTTTACTATGCATTATAGCAGAAGCAGAATTGAAGGTTTAAATTCTTTCTCTGTTTCAATTTTTGTTAAGAGATAGGCATCCAATGGCAAAAGACAACACCCATAGTTTCCGAAGAGATTGATTGCCTCCAGAATGTCTTCGTTATTTCATTTCTGACACTTCGTAAAATATTTGACAAGGCTACATTTGTATGTTATAAAATAAAAAATAAAAAATAGGGCGGTGCCTTACATAGTTTTATACCATTTGCTTAATGTAATTGGCCTTCGATTAATACTAACAGTAATAATTAACGGACAAGTAAAATATTTTAGTAGCGGAATAAAAACTACTCATTCTAATTAATTTGCAATCATGAGAGTCATATTACACTATAATATATATCAAGAGATACAAAGAAGATTAAGCGTAACTCAATCGTGTTTAAAGACAAATTTAAATATGGAGATTAATATTACTGTTTGATGTCATTTGGAAATATTTCTGACCAAATAAAATTTGATGATGAAACATGTTTGCAAAAAACATCATTATAGAAATTCTCTTATACAGTTGAACCTCTTTAAATCGAACCTCGATAAATCAAAAACCTCCAGAAGTCGAAAAAATGTTTTGTGTCCTTCCCTTCATTACTTGAAATCTGAGTCCTTGCAAACCATCTTGATACATATTTTCCCTCTATAACTCGAAAAATTAAATTGGACCTCTGTATCTCGAACATAACAATGTTTTATTTTACAACCATTACAACTCGATAATTTGAAACTTATTACATTGTATAGTATGTCTATAGTTCGAAGAAAAATAAGTTATCGACTTTAAGGATTTGCGGGCAATGTAAATACACCATCGTTTCTTAGAAAACATTTTAGGAGTATACAATAAGAATAAATCTTAACCTCCACACGTCCAATTAAAATCAAGTCAAAATCCTCCATAAGTCGAAAACTCTATTGATGTTCGAGTTATTGAGGTTCTACTGTATTATAAAAAGGTACAGTTTGTAAGTTTAGTTCACAGAAGTAATTTCCGAAACTACTCATTCGATTTCAAAAATTCTTTTACCAATATTTAGAATAAATCTTCAGGGTAAATATAAGCTGTATATTATTCCGTTGTTACAAAAGGGCTTTTCATGAAGATTAATTTTGCAATGTAGTTTACGAAAAAACTTTCTGCAGAAAAGTTGTAGAGCTTATGTTTAGAGAGGCCTGTACAAAAGTCAGCAGCGACACACATTTACATATGTAGTACGTATATATGTTAGAATTAATTTGCAATTTAGTGTTATATGACCCTTATTATAGTCACAAACTGAATTCCAAACTGGCGGCGGGGTTTATCAAATATAATTGGTTCAGTTATTTAATTAATTACCGGCTCAAAAGCATATGTGTTAAAGATTTACTATTATTTATTTTGTAAAATTAGCATATAATTATTGTATTTTGCAAATTGGGTTGTCTAATCGTAAGTGAATGTATCGCTTGCTATCTTTAAATTCTAATATCTACTCTTTTCCTACTGTTAAAGTTAAAAACATTTTGGTTAATACTTTTCATAAACTTTTCGTTTATTTTTAATAAATTGCATAGGTTATTAGAAAAAGTATTGTTTTGTTACAGAGTACAAAATCAATAGAAGGGTAATAAAGTTTGTATTTTGTAAAAGACTTACACTTAAAAATAAAAACTTTATTACATCGGGATTGGCTTTAATTTTGCACACTCCACAATTAGGAGAAAATTTAAAAATATGAAACTTTTTGTTGTAGAATCTTCTAGGGAATCTAAATGTAAATGACAATTAAGGAACAGAAATAAATAATTAATAGAAAAACTTCATGTAAACAGTCTGCGGAAACTGGAACAAAATATTAAATATGTTATTTTATTATTATATTTTGCTAAATATTCGTATTTAACATTAAAGAGCTAATAACAATAAGCTATTTTTCATTTAATATCTCATATAAAAATGGTTATTAAATACCTATTTCGTCAAAAAGACCGTCCATTAAATTAAGGGAGATAGAAATATAAACCCCTAACTAACCCCTAAATAGATAGCAAACATTTATTTCACACAGATTTTAATATTACCTTTCTTATCGAGATTGTCCAGTGAAGTTATATGTAAAGTAAAGTAAATACAAAGATATAAAAAACAAATCAAGTTAAAATCGACAAATTTAATTTCGCTTTCTGAGATATTCCTACGAACGTTATTAATAAAAAGTAAGTTGTTAATATCAGCTTTAGAGGTATTCTTTTTACAAAACCAGACATTTACACAACAAGATCAATAACACAAAATAACGATAGTGATGATAATACTATCGAGCCATTATTTTAATACTGGTATTGTTGTTACGTAAAATGTCATATGAAACTGATATCGTTAAACTAATTACAATATCATCACTTCTTCAATAATATCATTATTGTATTTTAATAACAGTCAAAATGATAAAGTACCAAAAGAGACTGGGGATACGGAGAAACTACCTATAAAAGCGTTTTCTTATTTGAAAAGATCATACTTGTACGGGTACGTTTAAAGATTTGTAAAACATCATGAAATTATTGGTAAGCCATAAACATTTCTTATACTTTATATAATGTGTGTATATGTAGTTAGAGCATAAGGGAGGTTTTGTTTCTGTGTTTAGTCCATTTAGTTTCACTTTTTCTATGAGCACCACCTATAGGTTAAAGTATATAAGGAAAACAGTTAATTATCCATCCATCTAAATATTTCCAATTTTTCACAGAATTTCCCATTATTAATACATTTTCTTTACCTTTCCTAGACCGCATTGTTTGGCTCTATAATTACTATTAAGAAGTATACTTTAATTTAAAACTTATTATGACTATCATGAGGCATATCTGAGTATATCTTGTTTCACAAACTTAGAAACTCTTGCTATTTTTCATGTACAATTTCAAAGTAATAGCCTACTGGATAATAAGTCCCTAGAGACTTGAAATGAAAAAGAAAACTTTTGGATGTTTCATTCCCACCAGCTGCTAATGCGTGTGGTCTACTCTGAAGAGTAGAGCGGAGAGCCTTCTTCGGCCTCTTTTTAGGAATATTGGGAAAGGGTGGGTGATACTTGGGACGAGAATGACGAATGAATTGAAGGCAGAATGAAGACAAAAGAGAGTGAACGAAAAACCATAAAAAACGTTGAACCAGGACAGACAAACCAGCAATCCAATCTAAACCTCTAGACCATCCCGATCGGTGTGAAACTAAAAAACTTTTGGGTATTTCATTCCCACCAGCCAGTAATGCTGGTGGGCGGAAGAGACGGACGAAATGAAGACAAAAGAGAATGAAAGATTATCTGTGGAATATTACTGTCCTAGCATTTACCTAAGTGATCCAAGGAAACCACAGAAAAACTTGGACCAAGGCAGGCGGACCCGGAATCGAACCGGCGTCCTCCCGAATGCTAAGCAATAGTCTAAATCTCTAGGCCATGCCGCTCGGTAGATTGTTACAAGAATGCAGTACCTCAATCGAAGAGAAGGAACTGGTTCCTGATGGTTTCTAGTCATCTTGTGTCGGGAGAGACATTCATTTATACACACCTGCATGTCCTTTATTTTATATATTTTCTGCATCTTCAATTGTTCTGTAACTATTTTTATTTACTTTCTAGATCGCCTTTGCATTTTTCGGTATTTTTGCGGCTGCCCAGGGAGCTGCAATTACCACATATCCTCTTGTACCAACAACAGCCGCCGATGGTACTCAACTATATAGCGACGTTCCCTACGAGGTAGGACCGCAACTTAGGTCCGGAGGTAACCTTCTTGGAGGTTTACCTCTTCTTGGCGGTTCACATCTCCTTGGTGGTTCGCTTCTTGGTGGTTCATCTCTTCTTGGAAGTTCCGCTATACCATGGGGAGGAGGAAGTGTGTACGGAGGAGGATTATTGAATAATAATTTCTTACCCATACAACTCTCCATTCCAAATCTTTTGAGCAGTCTCTTGGTCAACATATAAAACAATACTCAACAATGTATATTAAAAAATTAACTAAAGACAAATACAAAATATTCGCTTCTGATCAGAGTTTTTATACATACAAACCTCGATCTCTGACTAAGAATTTTAACTGTTCTCATTAATTTAATTTAGTGGATTCTTTAGTAACGATATCGTCTAGCATTTGAGATTCTTCAATTAACAGCAAAAATATCAACACGTAGCGACGTACTATACCTATAGCTGGATATTAAAAGAAATCTTATATGTGTTATTAGAATATTCATGGATTTATAATTATACTTAGGCTAGTTTACGTTTTTTAAGCATTCACAGAAACCAATTTATTTTGATACAATATGAAAAACAAAATTAAATTATTCAAACAAGTTTACGCCATGCAATTTTGCTTCTAGAATATGTCTAAAAGGGCAAATGTAGTTGTTGGTGCATGCTTGATGAAAGATCACCCAGGAAAACTACAAAAGGGGATGTTTAACCTCATACATTAAAAGATGCAACTTCATGAATAAAAGGTATTTTAGTTAATTTGTTGAGAAATCCTTTTGTGTTTTCTTTGGTTTTATTTATTTACCCTGTTACCAAAAGGAGCTTTGGCTCGATGGTTTTAATGAAGAAAGAATGAGGAATATGACTACTCAATAATGCGAAGGCTAGTCATAAATTATATAAATACGGTAGTAATAGTAAATAGTTTAAATACATTTCACAGTTATACAATAGATTAGATCCTCTATCTACAGATTTATTTCAAAACACTTAATATTAAATTAATAACTCCTACAGTACAGGTATAAATGATTTGAAGCAATGAATAGTATTACTTATGATTGACAAATCCGAATTCATATGTCAAAAACTACAGAAACCTGGAAAGTTCCGTTAACAAACACTGAAGTAAAAAAGTACAAACTTAGTGTAATCCTTGAAAATTAATTGTTTTATACTAAAACCAAGTAAGCTAATGAATAGGGAAAGATTCATAAAAGACGAACTAGAACATCCCACATCCTTATCTATTTGTGAACAGTAATCTAGTCTAGGTCTATCTCTATTCCTCTTAACTCCTGTTTCTGCTTCTAATATATATCTAACTAGCACCGCAAGTCTGAGAAGGTCTCCTATCAACCTCCTATCTCGTCCATTTCTCATTGACTTTCATAGAGTCCGTTGTTCTCCGATTCTTTCCAATACCTGATCATTTCTGATCTTCTCTATTTACGGTCTTCTCGTAATTTTTCTATAACACCATATTTCGAACGCTTCTAACCTTCTCATAGACGATTTAATGAACAAAAAAACTACAGTTTTTTAAAATATTCTACTTCGTTTTTTAATAATGTTCAACACTAAAACTGTGGTGAAAATAAAATTAAATAAAATATCTTCAAGTTTTCTAAAAAAGTACCACTGTAAGAATCTCAAAAATTGCTTCGTTTTTGAGACGAACATGGTAATTTTTAAAATAAGATTTTTGTATAAACTCCGTTTGTTTTGTAATTCGTAATCTTAAAGAAATAGCGAATAAAGCTGTGTTTCTATTTACATTCCATTATTTTCAGAATCAAAAACTTTTTGCAGCCTCTATTAACTTTCGTCGCACTGAAGATCTATCATCTTTAAAACTATGTCGGTTGATTTATGTAGTAAAAGTCAAATTTTATTAGCTTCCCTTGTGATTGTTCGATCATAAATTTGTCATATTTCAATTTTCATAGCACCACATAAATTTGTCAATAGAAATATAAAACACGAAAGGTGAATGCAAACAGTGGATAACTTTTATTTATTTTAAAACAATTTCGGCATATTTGTTGATATATCACAAATTATAAATTCCAAGCCATTGCATCGCGTTATTACGCGACGTAGTATCGTCCGTGAGAATGAGGACGAATATTAATAATAATTGGTCCACGATATGGTGTAACATATGGATATGAGTATGCCACCAATTGTCTTTTGTATCTAGCTTCATCAAGTCCTTCGTTCTTGTAAAGAGAATCATCAAGTCCTTCGTTTTTGTACTGAGCATCATCTAAGCCTTCTCCTTTATATGATCCATCGTCCTCGACAGGAGCACAGACCACTAGGACTACCAAACAGGCGAAAAGAATCTAGGGAAATACCCGAAGTGAAAACAAAAGTTTAATATTATATATATATTCAGATTTATGTGCTTTTTAACTAAAAAAAGTATACAAAACAAAGACTTCATCGAAACAATTATCGAGTTTGCTTAATATATTTATTACATCCCTTTCTGTATTTATTTTTTAAAACATGCTTCATCAACTCTCCTCCGTGAAATGTTGTAATTATTGTTAATTATAAACGCTTTTGAATTAAGCCAATTATCAAAAAATAACGCAAATGTTAAAGAAACTTACCAAAGTCTTCATTTTTGTGATAATATTGTTGATCGAAGTGAACTGATTTCTTGAGAATAAAATGCCTCTTTTATACTGAAAAATTGTAAGAATTTTTATCTTCTAACAGCTTCATCAGCGATAAGAACATTCTTGTTAATTAGAAAACAAATTGGAAATCCAAATGATCTACATTTAGTTAAGAAATTAAGTAATCGTTTCTACAATCTGAACCAAATATATGTGATTTTTTATACGAGAATGTATATGCCACAAAAATTTTGAAATATGCTAAAATCTCACATGCAACAAAATAGTCTTTTGATTTAATTATATCTTTCTGAATTTAACATTCCTTCAAATGTCATTTACGAGTAAAATAACTTCTCAATAGTTATTTGTTGTATTTCGTCGGTGTTTAAAGTTTTTTTTACCTGAAAATAGTTTTTACTTTTGCATTGAAAAAAAAATTCATATTTAAGCACTATATCTATGTTGTTGGCATCAAATAATTATCTTCTCATTTAAAGGCTTTTCTTTAATGTACTCATTTGTGTCATATCTATATTGCATGCTACCTTTAGTACTATTAAAATTAATTACCTGCCAGGCATCATTAAACGACAAATAAAGATAATGCTGTCTGCCAGAGTATTTCCTATTAATTATTGTGTTAACGATACAGTAGCTTTTTGTAGATTCTTATGCTTCACTAATAATATTTATAAGTATTTCATTGCTAACATTATGCTATATAGCTTGAAGTTAAAAGGGTCAGTGTCAAAATCTTCACATTTGAGAAAATTGCAGTTGATGTTTTTGTCAGAAATGCTTTTAATTGCAGCTTAAATAGAATTCAAGCTTTACTTAACTTCGACTCTGTTTGAACAGAATATGATACTATTTTTAATTTTTCAAAGATTTAAAATTTTTTTAAACTTGAGCCCTTTAGCTTAAGCTGATATGTGAATGAATTTATAATGACATTGGGTACAATTTCCATTTATGGATCGCCTATTGCTTAAATTTGACATTGGATGTTTTAGCATATGAAAAAAAAAATGAAAAAACCTAGTTCAATTGTTTACTCAAAACAGCAAAGTATTGTTATTAACCCTTTTATATCCAAGTCACAGTATGGGCAGTAGGAAATTGCAGATAATGTCATTATGAGATACAAAACTTTTCGATCAATTTGATTCAAACAGCAGAAGTTTGGTACCACCAAAAACCGTCTGCGGATAGTTGAACGATGGATTCTCACCTTTGCCCTAAAAAAATGGTAAAAAGTACCTAAAATGTATAAAGTTAGTGAAACATCACTTATTCTTAGTAGTAGTAAGATGTTGATATTTACTTTATTAGTTTCCACAACCGTCACCGTTTACATTTTTTATCGATGTAGTTGTATGGTGGTTATCGGAATATATTGCCAATTCACGCACAGGGCCGGCTTCGCACTGCAACTTCGTACGGTTTTCTCACAATTGTAACACTTGGTGCAGGTAGAAGAATTGATTAGGTCAGTATGTAAATTCGGCCGGAAAAACCTGCTTTTGTATGTTTATTGGAGGAAACACTTACCATTTACATACTGCTTTAAATATTACTTATTGAAATAAAAGGAAAACCTGAGCACAAACCGGCAGAATTTACAGTTTATTCTTCAGAGTTGATACGAATCTTTTTCGTCCGAATTTACTAGTGATGAGTAAAGAAAGACCAATACCAAAACTGTATTTGTATTGGTTTTGCTTATTCGGTCTTGGTTTTAGTCTTGCTAATATAGTCTCGGTCTTGGTCTTGGCATTGGTCTTAGTCTTGCTTGCTTGAATTGGGATGTTTAATGTAAAAAGATATATACTTTTACATAATAAAATTAAATTTAATGTTCTATTTATGACTAAATCGAGGGTAATTCTCAAATGAGTCAGTTTTTTGTATTTTCTTGTTAAAATTTTAATATATTTAAAACGTGCTGTAATAAATACGAAGTTTTTTTTGTTATTATGTAAAAGAGATAAATGATTCAAGCGCCTTCTAGTCATTTGTCATCTACAAAATGATTTTAATCGTTTTAAGAATGAATGAAAGCTATATCTACNTGATCTGTTTTAGTTTTAAAAGAAATCTCAATGAGGCGCCTTAAATTAATTTCTGATAATTTGTAAATTTTCTTACTATTAACCTTTTCAAAAGATAAAATAAACGAGGTAAGTTTAGTATAAATATGTGACTACAATTTTTATTTAATCATACGCACATTAACCGTACCACAACAACCATCAATATGAAGTTTTTGGTAAGAAATCCAATTTGTCTTGAACTTGTAGAATTTTAAATTTGTAAATTGTCGCATGGACGATTCAGAATCCTTACAACTTACTCACAATTAGGTTGTAATCAGTCTTCCATTCTTCCCCGTCGTACATTTTCAAATATATATAAACATCTTTTTCCCTTTCTTCCTAACATATCATCAGCTAAATCCTCACGTCTGAAGAAGTATTCTGATATTAACCAATTCTTCCCCTTTTTGCTACTTCGTACTAAACCAAACCAATAACGAAGTTGAACATTTATTATATTGTATTATTTATTTAAAAACTTCAGCCAATGTCTCGCCCAGGTTATTGGACTTTCTTAAGATTAGTATTTTTAGTTATAAATATATGCTGCAGATGATTTCACTGTTACGACAAATTAATTAATTATTTATCGTTTAAAGAACAAAATATTTAAAACGTGCTGTAATAAATACGAAGTTTTTTTTGTTATTATGTAAAAGAGATAAATGATTCAAGCGCCTTCTAGTCATTTGTCATCTACAAAATGATTTTAATCGTTTTAAGAATGAATGAAAGCTATATCTACATCTTTATGATCCTATTTGACACGTAACATGTTTCCCAAGTCCACTAGTTAAGTTGTCCCTACTCAAAATCAATCATCATGCTTTAAGCACTGAGCAACGTTCTAAAAGTTAAAGTTCATGATGTGTAATAAATTGATTTACTGCAAATTAAACGATACCATATCAAATGAACAAAATTTAATTATAAATATGATAAGACATGATGGTTGTTGTACAATTTTTAAAAGTCTATTATGTATAAGCTAGTTATTACATATAAAGAAACAAAGGCACTTCTTAATAATTTTTGAAGAAAGTGATAATTGAAAAGTAATTTCTAACTTATACCAATTGGGATTATAACACAGTAGATTTATTTGTACTTATTTAAACACTTTATTTAATTTGCACCCAATTACGCATGAAGTAATAATTTCTGGTTTAAAACGGCTCATAATTCCGAGCATAATATCAAATATTATCAGATCCTGTTAGTGTTAGGACTTAAATCTGAGAAATACAGTTAACACTAAGCTTTTGTGATTAAATGACTATGCTGTGCAATACTTGCAAATCACCATCGAATGTTATCATAGCTTCATTAATGGTAAGGTTTATCGTCCTCTATTAATTAAATACTAAATAAAAATAATATAATAAAATAAAAGAATAGTTTACGTATTTTTATAAGAAGGTTGTGCTTTCTTTTTAAGGGTTAGTTTAATATTAAATCGATTAATTTAAAAAATGTTTCCGTGACTTTTAGTTTGTGGCTCAAAGCCAGAGACAACAATAGTAATAAAATTGAAATAGGTACATATTTGTAGTTGTCATTACCACGAAGTACCTAATAAGTTTTTATGTTTTTCAGATAGTTATATTAGCAGTGATGATCACTACCAGTATTACCATCATTGAAGACAGTGACAATTTATACGTTGGCAACTGCAAAAATCTAAAAAGTTTCGATAACAAACACTGGAGTGTAAGAATGCACACTTTGTACAATCCTTCAAGAATTAATTGTTTTATACTAAAATCAGACCAAAAAGTTTGGTTTTAGAGAAGTAGTAATCGGGGCTAAATTTGGTTTAGATTTGATTATTTTCAGAACGTCTATGGCTTTAGTCGACTTTGACCCTACATCTTATATCTCTTCAGTTATTCCTGAGATAAAAATGTTAAATCTCTCAGAGTCTTTGAAAGCGAGACTAGAGTGTCCGTCTCTCATCGAGTCTCTCTGGTGTCGCTGAGAGAGACTGTCAAAAAAACTGTTTAGCGTCTCTGAACGAGAGAGTCGAGTCGCTCATAGAGAGATTCTCATTTCGTATCCAGTCTCTGAACGAGAGACTCGAATCTCTGAACGAGAGACTGGAAGTTGTGTCTCGATAAACATGGTTAAAGAGTTCAACATATTTCAGAGATCCCAGTCTTTCTACGAGAGACTCGACTCTCTCAATTTTTCAGTTTTATTCATTCAGTCTCTCTGTGAGAGACTCGAATCTCTGAATTAACAATTTTATCGTTCGAGTCTCTCATACAGAGACTGTGAGAGATCCATAAAAACATCTAGACAATAACTGAGAGACTGTAAAAGACTGTGAGAGACGCTGAAAGGGTCTGAGAGTTAAGGAGAGACTGAAAATTTTTGTCTAGAATTAGCAAGTATTTTTATAAATTCGTTTAGTTTCCATTCTATTAACGACACAAAAAAATAAAATACTAGAGGTAAATGCAAACAGTAACTTTTTATTTATTTTAAAACAATTTTGCCACATCTATATATGTATATATAACGTATTATGAATTCCAAACCATCCCATCAGTACCGTCCTCCGTGAGGGCGAATGTTGATAATGATTGGTCCACGGTAAGGTGTGGCCACGTATGATGGATACGATGGATAGGAGTATGCCACCACTTGTCTTTTGTATCTAGCGTCATCAAGTCCTTCGTTCTTGTAAAGTGAGTCATCAAGTCCTTCGTTTTTGTACTGGGCATCACTCAAACCTTCTCCTTTATACGATCCATCGTCCTCAACAGGAGCACAGGCCACAATGGCTACCAAACAGGCGAAAAGAATCTAAACAAATATCCGATTCAGAATAAACATAAAAAAATTCTATTGTAATTTGATTAAAGTACAGTTATACCCTTCATTATGACATCTAAGCCTAAACTTTTTGTTTTTTACTTGTTACAACAAATGCTTCATCAATCTTCAGCCGTCAAAAGTTTTTTGTAAACAAATACAACAATAAATAAACTAAAGAAACTTACCAAAGTCTTCATTTTTTTGTGATAGGTAGTATAATAGATCGATGTGAACTGATGTCTAGAAAACAAAATGCCGCTTTTATACTGAAGAGTTGTAAAAATTTTTATCTTCTAACAGCATCGTAAACGATAAGAACAGTGTTGTTAATTAGAAAACAATTGGACATCCAAATGATCCTCAGTTAGTTAAAGAATTATGCAGTCGTGTCTATAATCTGAATCAAGTTTGATTATATACACGGCGGTCTATTAGTTATAATATATAGAAAAAGAATTTCACATACAATGAATTTGCCTTTTCATTATCTAAAAATATTCAGCATTTTTATTTTAAAGACGTTTTGTTGATTCGATGAATAACAAAAACAATATAGCCTTTTAAAAGAATATTTTCTCACTGCAAACAACCTCAAATTAATGAGGAATCGTCGTCGGGAATCGAACTCGGGTCCCTGGTTTTACGCACCAGTACACCAGGGGCCTGAGTTCGATTCCAGGTGTCTCATTTACTAAATAAAAAAGCATCATTTAAATGTGTCAGATTTTTATGCACCGAAATATTTTTAATTTAAAGGTACTGTATAATTTCGTCTTAAAAGCAAGATATATAAGTACATATACTTAGACACCATATACATTGATGATATTAAGTAATTATTTTCTCATCTAAGCGTCTTTTTTTAATGTATCCATTTTATTCCAAATCTAGGTATACTACGTTAAGTGATATTAACTTTAATTAGCATCCAGGTATCATTAAGAGACCATTCTTAATTTTGATTCTTGAAAATGAATACTAGCAATAGACATTTAACTGCTGATACACCGGTATGTTGTACGATTTCGTCCCGCGGTCAATACTGACAACATGTAAAATCTTCATAATGGTACTATTTTACCCCGGACCTTTATTACGAGGGCGGTGTTAGAAATGAAGACATCTTTTTTTTTATTTTTTTTTTTTTTATTTTTCAACATAGTCCCCTTTTAGAAAGATACACTTCTCCCAACGACCCTGCCATTTTTTTTACCCCTCCAAAAAATAAGATTTGTCGAACTCTCCAAAACCCCCCCTGTCTCGACGATGAGTTCCTCGTTTGAGCTAAATTTCTTTCTCGCTAGTCATTTCTTCATGGTAGGGAACAAAATGAAGTCGCAGGGAGTCAAATCGAGTGAGTATGGGGTGTGCGGCAGCAAATTCATAACGTAATTCATGCATTTTGGCGGCAACAACTCCTGATGAATGTGCCGGTCCGTTATCGTGTTGAAAACGCACCTTCTTTTTCGTCAAATGCGTCCGTGTTTCCTTCAATTTTTTGTCGAAGCGGTCCAATAACTCACTAAAATATTCCAGTGATCGTTCTTCCTTTTTCTAAAAAACCCGTAAAATGATTTCCTCGGTAACAACGTACGGATCTTTGCCCACGTTTAAATTCGTTGAAGCAATATCTAACTGTGGTCGTAGATGGCGAAATGTCTCCATAAACAGTATCCAACTTTGTTTTCATCTCCTCGCATTTTTTCCTATCCAAAAACAAAAAGTGAGTTACCGAACGATACTGCTCTTTTTGCATTTTAGCGAAAATAACGAAACACGTCTCAGTCGAATGGCTGCCAAATCCAAACTAACCTATCAATCAGTCTTAAATTCGTTTTGGCGTGGTTTAATAGATGGCAGCACACGATGACAATACCAATTTCCCTCAGGAACGCCCTGTGTCTTCAAACACAGGTACTTATTGAACCGCCCTCGTAGGTAATAACATTGATGGTATTATTTCGTCCGGATTGTATAAAAAAAGTGTAGTAAAACCTTTACATAGAAGAAGATCTTCAAAACCATTATCATTTACTAACAATTGTTATTACTACCAGCGGCGTAGCGTTGGGGGGAGGCAAAGGGGTCGTGGACCCCGGGTGGCTCAAATGTGAGGGCGGCAAAAATGCTTTCTTCTGTCTTATATAGAATCGGATCCATCGCATAGTGATGTTAGACATTTCAATTTCTTGGTATTAATTATTAATATTTACCATGTAGCAGGACATTACCGTCTTAGGAAAAATACCAAGACTTTTTTGTTGATAATAATTCAATATAACAAAATCTGAAGGTCCATTGGTCGGAAACTAACAGTTCACTTTATGATAGGGACGAAAGGCATACGACAACAAAAATACTGAAAATTCGGTATAATATATTTGAAGAACCGAAATCTTTACAATTATTTATAAATCTTCAGATGAAATCTCAAAATCCTCTTGGCACCCTGAATTACGTATGTAAATGAAAGTAAGTTATGTGAAACCTTTGCAAATCCATATGCTTAATTTTACGTTTGTTCCTATGTAAATTAGCACATTTTGAATTGAAATTAACTATTTTATTAAAATTTGTTAAAATTAACTTCCCAATCATAGGGACGTTTTTGTAAGGATCCGAAAAATACAAATCGTGAATTTCTTAGAAAATATTTATTTATTACTTTGTATTCGAGACACTTATTTACTATTGCAGTGATCTATTTAGGTATGTAAGGAAAACTATTTGTAATAAACTCATATATTTTCAAGTTTCGATAATAATAAACCCTACTTATCTTCTAAACTGAAAATGTAAGTTCTTTGTACAGCTTTTCACTGCAATCCCGACTAATTTAAGTAAAAGATCTTACATAACTGTAAAAATAGGAAGGATAGCAAATTTAGGCTTCGTCACGTGTTACAGAAATTCACGCTAAGCCACTGATTACTACTACCCCAAAAAAATAATGTAAACGGCTAGTTTTCAACTTGTTCGTCGCACGTCGAAAATCCACCTAAATTCGTCGCAACTCGGGCAGACCCCAAAAATAAACACCTAATACTTATAGAACAAACAGAAAAGCTCAAAACTCCAACGCCAAAACACGACACAGTAGTTATCCGAAGCACTTTTCGGTAACAAAGTTACCTTCTTCAGAGACCGAAAAGTGCTTCGGACAACTACAGTGTCGTGTTTTGGCGTTGGGGTTTTGAGCTATTCTGTTTGTTCTACAACAACCGCCAAAGTTTTTCCAATCTTCATACCTAATACTTCGCAATTCGGGCGTAACGTTGTTACACTGTGCCTATTAGTGTTAGCAGACCCCTGTGGTTAAACATAATGGAGACTATACCAAATAACCCATTAGTGATGAGCAAAATTGGCCTTGGTCTTGCAGTCTTAGCCTTGGTCTTACGAAAATGCAAAACCAGACCAAGGCCAAACTGTCTTCATACTAGAAAAACCAAGACCTTCGCCGAACTAACAAACCAAGACCGTACGAACAAGGCGAAGACTAAAATCAAGACCAAATACTCAAGACTAAACGAAAAATTATTACTTCCCGTGAATTTATGAATTAAACTTAAATAAGATTCTTTCTTGGAACAATACGTTTGTAATATTTGAAGTTATCGGTTTACTTTATTAGATTTTAACACTAACTATATTAAAAAAAGAAACTTTACCACTGCTTGAAAGAAAGAATTCACAAGAATGTGAGTGTTCGGAGTGTTCCATGTTCCTATGTCTGGATAGCACATGGTTGAATTGAGACTAATTTTTGCTGATATTTTTTACTTCTTACTTAAGAAGGGTAAGTTCTCGAGTTATCATAATTCTTATAACTATCGACACTATTTTCTTTCAAATCAGTGGCGGATTAACACATTTGCTGCCAGTAGGCTATTCAAATTTTTGCACCCCTTCTGACCTCTGCATTTCGATACTCTACCCGGACAAAAGAAGATTTACATGCGCGATTTTATATTCGCAAAATCGTCAATTATATCGTCGTATGAAATATTGTTCATTAGTTCGGACTCTATGCACAAAAGAGCTAAGGCACTTAGCTTTTCCTTGACATAATGTAGATCGTAGATAATTCTTCACCCGCTTTAAGCCAGAAAAGCTTTTCTCACCCGAACAATTTGTCGCTGGTGTACACAGATCCATGCGAACTGCTATATCCAAGTTTGGATAAATGTTCTCCAAATTCTGATTTCGCAGAAACGATGATAGACTTTTTAATGATCCAGAATCTGGTTTTATCAAAATTCTTTCAGAAGAGGATTTTTTTAGGGCATATTTTCCGCCCCCTAAAACCGCCGCCCTAGGCTCCAGCCTACTCAGGCTGCTGGTAAATCCTCCACTGTTTCAGATTCATGACAAGCTCGCATATATAACAGAAAATTTACAGCATATAAGACAATTATTGCGCTTAGAAGAATTATTAAAAGAAACCTAGGTGTCAGATTAAATGAGATAAGCCAAGACTTAACACGCAAGACCAATACCCAGACCGAGACTATACCAGCAAGACCAAAACGAAGACCAAGACTGGAAGTATTTCAACAAGTCCAAGACCGAATAAGAAAAAACCAAGATTAATATGAAGACTGCGACGCGCCAAACGCGAATAAAACATGTAAACAATAAAATTGTTGTTTCTAGACACGTTTTTAGGATAACTATTTTACAACCTTTTCCAGTGAAAAAAGTCGTTTAGGTTTGTAATTATATTGTAGTATGCAATCCATTGTCTTTTATTAAATTATTTATCAGTATAAAAAACAGGAATAATTAATTCTATGATCTGTTTTAGTTTTAAAAGAAATCTCAATGAGGCGCCTTAAATTAATTTCTGATAATTTGTAAATTTTCTTACTATTAACCTTTTCAAAAGATAAAATAAACGAGGTAAGTTTAGTATAAATATGTGACTACAATTTTTATTTAATCATACGCACATTAACCGTACCACAACAACCATCAATATGAAGTTTTTGGTAAGAAATCCAATTTGTCTTGAACTTGTAGAATTTTAAATTTGTAAATTGTCGCATGGACGATTCAGAATCCTTACAACTTACTCACAATTAGGTTGTAATCAGTCTTCCATTCTTCCCCGTCGTACATTTTCAAATATATATAAACATCTTTTTCCCTTTCTTCCTAACATATCATCAGCTAAATCCTCACGTCTGAAGAAGTATTCTGATATTAACCAATTCTTCCCCTTTTTGCTACTTCGTACTAAACCAAACCAATAACGAAGTTGAACATTTATTATATTGTATTATTTATTTAAAAACTTCAGCCAATGTCTCGCCCAGGTTATTGGACTTTCTTAAGATTAGTATTTTTAGTTATAAATATATGCTGCAGATGATTTCACTGTTACGACAAATTAATTAATTATTTATCGTTTAAAGAACAAAATATTTAAAACGTGCTGTAATAAATACGAAGTTTTTTTTGTTATTATGTAAAAGAGATAAATGATTCAAGCGCCTTCTAGTCATTTGTCATCTACAAAATGATTTTAATCGTTTTAAGAATGAATGAAAGCTATATCTACATCTTTATGATCCTATTTGACACGTAACATGTTTCCCAAGTCCACTAGTTAAGTTGTCCCTACTCAAAATCAATCATCATGCTTTAAGCACTGAGCAACGTTCTAAAAGTTAAAGTTCATGATGTGTAATAAATTGATTTACTGCAAATTAAACGATACCATATCAAATGAACAAAATTTAATTATAAATATGATAAGACATGATGGTTGTTGTACAATTTTTAAAAGTCTATTATGTATAAGCTNGAGATTATGTTGAGAAATAAAAAAAAAAATTTTTTAAAAACCTTGTTTTTCTTGGTCAGGCCGGAAACTTATCAATCCACCCTCGTACTTCCACACTCCTGCATACATTGTGCTTTATACGTCAACAATGTTATTTGAACCGATATTATCATTATTATACGAAAGCGTAGAAGAGATAAGAGAGTCGAAATTTCGAGTTTCTAACGCCTGTTATCACGGTTGAAATTTCGAGTTGCAAGTTTCAAAATAAAATTTTACAATTTCTACACCTTCATATTATTACCAGTACAAAGGAGTTACTTAATTTAAAAATTTTAATAGCAATACTTTAAATCTTAATTGTAATTGAGAAAATTTGAGATACACCTTTTAATGGAACTTCTGTCATTTTAACCCTATTTTCTCGTCCTAGACACCAACTCTGCTTTTATTTTTATTTGCGTTTTAAAATTTTGTATGTCATCATAAGACTACTTCTAATTCCACCCTATTTGCTTTCATCAGCTTTTACGTCATCCGCGAATGTAGGAGTATTTAGAGGTATCACGATTAAAAACAACAACGCGCATTTTCTCATTCCTTCCCCAATATGTTCTCTTCACTATTCCTGCTAATTTTCAGTTACGAATTTTTGTATTTCTGCGACTTACGCATGGACCTTTCGTACCTATACTGTAATTTTTTTTTCAGATTCTCTTGGTCTGTTTAATTGTTGTCGCTGCATCAATTCCCGTAGAAGAAAGTGAAGACGTTCCGGTGATTAGAGTTAAGAAAGCCCCTGCAAGATATTCGTATTCGTCGTATCCCTCATCAGTTTATCATCGTCCTGCTCGTCCAGTATACTCAAAACCACGGCCTCACCACAACCCGATTATAATAAATGTACCACATCATCATTATCATCATTAGTTAATACTTCAGTTACTAATTTTTTATTGACCATATTCAAATAAATAGCAAACAATATTTAAAGTTCAAAAAGCAATGGAATAATAAAAACAATAGTTAATAGAAACCTCTTTTTTTTATTAAATTGAGTAGTTTTTATAGTAATTGTTAGGGTAATAAACTAGTTTTTTGAGATTAAACTGACCAGTTTCTCTTTTAACTATTTTAAATAGAAAATTAAAAATAGTGTTTCCTAAAAATTTTATATTTTCTTTTACGATGTATCGATGTATGTTTATAGAAACCAATGGTGAGCAGAAGTTTAAAGTTTTTTTCTTGAAATATGCTTCTAAGTCCTGAAAGCACACTAATAATAAGTGAACAAATAGTTGGAGATTAATAAACAACGGGTTTCATAGAGTTTGAAGCACACTACCGTGTAAGGGATTTGGATGAACTTAACTGTGTTCGACGGAACTGGTAATTCGAGGATTTGGAGTTTAAAATCTATAGTTGGGGCTTCAAGGGTTAAAACATCTTAATTAAAGGTTTAGTGCTTGTATAAAATCAATAGAAATTGCCATAGGGTGATTGAGAAAAAAACATTGTAATAATTTTAAGAAAGAATGCATTATATAGATATATATTTGGAGAAGCTCTAAAAACTTTGGATTTATTTTAGGGAGTACAAGCAAGAACTAAACAAATTTCAAAAATTGTGTTAATACAAGTGTATTGGTATAGCAACTAAAGTCATTTACTTATTAACTGCTTAAAGGAAGCGAGACCCTTAGTAAAGGTTGAAAAAACCTTTAATATGATCATTCGTAATACACTTAAACTAGGAATGATTGATAAATTATATTATTTTATAGCTTTGCCTAGCTCTAATCAAAACATATCGTCGAAGGTGACACTATTATTAACATATACAGAGTTTACGATTGGAAAATTGTAAGACGTGATGAATAATAAGAAAAACAATTATGAGAAGTTTTACAAGAAAATGACACTTTGTATCTTGTGTTTATTATAACTGTTATCATAATATTAATTTATGAGCTATTGGTAGTGTTTATGAAAAAAACTTATTAATTAATACTTTAATCTAATGGCATAATTTAAAATCATTTAAAAACTAATTATTATTAATAAGCAACTAATTAGGTAAAATGCTGACGACCTTACACAATAATAACATTTATTCTTATTTCCGTTTGTTATCAGAAACGTTAGTACTAATACTTATCATCCAACAAAATCACACGTTAAATTCTAGCAAAGATTTGTAGAAAATTTTTTAAAAGTGAAATTCAGGAATTACCTACCAAATTAGTTAAAATACGAGGTGTGTTCAAAAAGTACCCGGAATTTTTAAATTTCGCGGGTTTGGAATTGCTGAATTGTAACCAAAAAAACAATCGCATGAACATCGCTCAGGAGCTGTTAAATGACGTCAACGACGATCCAAGTTTGCTTGAAAGGATCATAACTGGTGATGAAACATGGGTGTACGGTTATGATGTCGAAACCAAACCACAATCGTTCACCTAGAAGCATTCAACGTCACCAAGAGCGAAAAAAGCACGTCAAGTTCGATCAAATGTCAAGGTTTTGCTTACTGTTTTCTTCGATTATTATGGCATAGTGCATCAAGAGTTCTTACCACAAGGTCGTACGGTTAATAAGGAGTATTACCTTGAAGTTATGCGACGTTTGCATGAAGCAATCCGAAAAAAACGCCCCGATTTATGGAAAAACAATTCATGGCTTTTGCACCACGATAACGCACCTGCTCACTCGTCGTTGCTTGTTCGTAATTTTTTGGCCAAAAACAATACCGTAGTCATGCCCCAACCTCCATATTCACCAGATATGGCTCCGTGTGACTTTTTCCTGTTCCCAAAGTTGAAGAGACCCATGAAAGGACGGCGTTTTACCTCGATTGAAGAAATAAAGGCCGAATCGCTGAGAGTGCTCAAGGACATACCAAAAAGTGAATATCAAGAGTGCTTCGAAAAAACGCTGGCATAAGTGTATTATATCTGGGGGGGGGGACTACTTTGAAGGGGACAACATTGATGTAGACGAATAAATAAATATTTTTTTGAAAAAAATACAATTCCGGGTACTTTTTGAACACACCTCGTATATGCCAAATTTTCACGGTGGTATAAAAGATGGGACAAAAGCAGATGATGCAATGACGATGGCCGAAACACCCAATAATGGTTCCGACTAAAACACATATTTCAAAAAAATTCACGAACACGCATATTACGCATTCAAAACACCAGACACAGAAAAAATTCGTACATATGTATCAACTTATGCTACTGCTGAAAATATCAAAGGAATGAAGATGACTGTAAGAAGGAAGAAAAGAAGAGAGTCGTGAGGATTACGTACCCAAAAGCATCTTTAGACTCACCAAACAAAACGTAAGCAAACCCGTAAATCGCAACGTTATTAGAAGCAACGCATCGGCATTATTCAATCATCGAATGTTTATCTTTTAAGCATGCGTTTATGCCCGACTGGAAATTAGTTCAGAGAACCCGGATTATCATTAGATGCGGATCAGATTTTCCATAATACAGGCATCTGATCAGTTTCTGATCAGACTACAGTACTTTATCCGTTGATTTACCGATCTGATCAGAGTACAGTACTCCATTCCTTGATCTGGCCATCCGATCAGAAATTGATCAGCGCACAGTACTCTATCTGTTGATACAACCATCTGATCAGAAATTGATCATAGTAGAGTATCCTATCCCTTAATCCAGTCATCTGACCAATTTCTTATCACAATGTAATCCTAGAAATTCTATTACGGTTTCGGTACAATCTTTAAATCAAGATTGTATCCGATGTTCTGAACTGGATCATTATACAGAACTTTATTTTTTACCTGATATTCTGTGTGAAATATTGTTCGTCAAACAATGAACAAATTTATTGTTAAATTAATAATAATTAACAATAAATTAATATATCTGTTGAATGGGTCCAGCATGGATCTTTGAAACGGATCCGTCATGAATTTTAGAAACGGATCCTATGTTCATCAAATATGGCGTGACGATTTTCCATCATACCTGGATCAGAAAGCCTGATTTATTTCTGATCAATCTTCAAGCAATTCTGATCCGCATCGGATCCAATCCACTAACTAATTTCCAGTCGAGTACTTGTGACCTAATAACAGGCTTATTAGCAACGCTCGACCGTGTCGTCCCCGACCAACCCTCAGATCCATCGCTGGACGTCTTTTTTTCATGATATAGATCCCGTATATACGTTCCAAATAGTATTTTCAATACTAAAAAAATTTGAAACAATTTTGCATTACTTTTAAGTGTCTAACGACATTCGGAAACTATTTTCTTTTGTACATGAGGTATCTACAATGTATTGAAAATTATCGTGAAAACAAATGTATACGTATTGCCAGTAAAAAGTATCATAATGCTATGTCCGATTAAGAAATAAATATACAAACGAATTATACACTTTTTTATAGGTGAAGCAGTGGGTGAGTATTTTTTATAAAATGAATGTGAAATTTATTGCCGAATGCCTTTCGCAATTTAATTCACATAAAATAAATGGTTTCACTTTCAATTCGAATAATTTAATTTATTACAGTCACGCCAAATGAGGGCGTATTTTGGTTGATTTGACTCATACTGCGTACTAAACAATTGCTTCACGAAATACAAGATGAAAATGTAAAATTGGTCCACACCCAAGATACCTAAAATGAGTGAAATTGGACTTAATCTTTAAGGATGTTTGAGAGGTACAATCGGAGACAAGAGTACATAAAATTAGAAATTCGTGATTAATTAGGTTTTGCAGCATATCATGAGGTAAATAAATACTATCTAGGTATACTAAAAAAAAAGTATACGATTTGAGAGAAAATTTGGAATTTGACCAAAAACTTTGAATAAAATAAGAAATAACGAATAATATGGAAAATTTTTAACTGACTTTTGGCAGTGAATATGCCTTGATTTCAACTTCGAAACAAAAAAATATTTAGTTTCAATCTCTATTAATAATGAGCGTAAAACTTTTTAATATGTTTAAATAATAATTAAAACTTTAAAATTGCATTTATTTCAGACAATTATAAATATTATCATTATATTATCAAGAAAAAAACGAGATTTTCAGCTAATTTTTCATTTTATCCTCGATAACCGTTTAGTGAATTTGAATAACCTTATAATTTTAAAAAACTTTTTAATAGTTAGTGAATCGATTTGTAATTTTTATAGGAGTTTTAGAATTGAATGAGGAACGTTCTTCCAAATTTTTATTTGTCTCGTAGCATTTTGACATACCTCCCAAACATCCTTAAATACTTGATTATCCCACTGTCTGACTTGTATTAAAGGATTTTAAAATATGTGATTAGCTAAAGATATAGGAAAGAGTGCAGCCTTAGGACTGACGACCTTAGATGTTGACGATGTGTCATCAGCAGATCTAATGACGAGTACCCGATTATCTGGTGACCGGTGGAAACCACTATCCGGTGCATCTCTAATATATATGTTACGGGAAATGTATGAAATCCGTCATTGTTTACAATTCCTAGGAAATTTCTAAAATCTCCCGGAAATGTGTGAAATAAATTATATTACTTTCCTAAATAGCAATCGGAAATGTATTATAGGTAATACTAAATGGACAATAATACGGTACGCAGTTTAGAGATGTACCTATATCCATTGGTGACGTCATTGTTTGGTTAGGGAGGTTTATGACAGACTGGAATGTCCCCAATGCCCCAGCCGCCGGAGCAAACACGATATGTTCTTGAATTTAGTATGTTGTACAGGTGATAATGCTGATCATTTTCATAGACAGTATAACCTCTATAACTCGAACATCAAGGGAGATGCCAAAAAATTCGAGTTATAGGATTTTCGACTTATGAATTTTGATTCGACTTGTAGAGATTAAGATTAAAAGGGTTAAAATCCTTAATTGTATACAATACTAGAATCTAGTTATTTATATTTTGTCTTATGTTTTGAAAAATACTCAAGATATATAGGTATTTGGAGAAGCTCTAAGCTTTTTGGATTTATTTTTCGATCATTTTTAAGGAGTATAAACAGAAACTAAACTAAATTTCAAAAAATTGTTTTAATACAAGTATATTGGTATAGCAACTAGTCAAGTCATTTATTTATTAACTGCTTAGAGAAAGCGAGACCCTAAATAAAGGTTGAAAAAACCTTTAACATGATCTAGTTATTTATATTTTGTCTTATGTTTTTTTTTTGCAAAATCATTATAACAATTCTTCATTCATTATTTACACTTTGTTCTTCATTGTTGTTGACTTCAATTAGTAATTTCTACCGTTTACTCTAATTGTAAGATAAAGTTGTTTAATAGGTAAAAAGAATTTGTCCAAGGATTGCAAGATTGAGTAAATGGGTATGAAAGCATCATAAATAACGTATAATGCAGGGTGTAACGCATTCTTTAGTACTGCACGGATACAACTAAATACTGTAAATATGTGCAAGGTCTTGTTTATATAAATATAACAGAAAGATCCTATATCAATAGTGTCTATATATCTGTCTAGATGCAATTTCCGAACTATAGTAACTGTAATAAATAAATAAGTGTGTCAGGATATTGGTCTATCGCAGTAAATTTATCAAAAAGAAAGTCAAGCATTGGACCATGAATCCTAGATTCTTCCTTAGTCTTTCACAAACGACCAAAACGTCAAACACGTATTAATTAAAGTCATATTTTAACATCATTAACTTGCAAATTATAAACCGTCATGTGATACAACATTTACTGAGAATTCTGCCGCAGACATCCTCATCAGAAGGTCGTCAGTCCTAAGACTTATTGGACACACACCTCCACTCTTTCCTATCCTGAGCTAACCTTCGCATTTCTGCAAAACTAAAACAACCCACATCCTTAACTATTTGCGAACAGTAATATAATCTAGGTCTACATCTGCACCTCCTAACTCCCGTTTCTGCATCCAATATGTCTCTGACTAGACCTTCATGCCTGAGAAGGTATCCTACTAATCTATCTCGCCTATTTCTTATTGACTTCCATAGAGTCCTCTATTCTCCTACTCTTTCTAATACCTCTTCATTTCTAATCTTCTCTATCCGCGGCATCCTCATTATTCGCCTGTAAAACCACATTTCGAACGCTTTTAACCTTTTCTTTTCCACCGCACCCACTGTTCATGTTTCGCACTCGTACAGCGTAGCGCTCCAAACTTAAACCTTTAACAACCTTTTTCGAATTTCTAAATTAACCGTTCGCGAGCATAGAAATGACTTCCTTTTATTAAAGGCGACACGATCCTGCGCTATCCTCTGCTTTATATCCCTACTACTCCTTCCGTCCTGACTTATCTGACTTCCTAGATACCTAAAATTAACCACTTCCTCTAATTTTTCGTCTACTATTTTTATATTCGTTTTTTTCCCTACTTTTTCTTCCCTTGCATACCAGTATTTTTGTTTTACTTTATTTATTTTCATACATTACTGTTTTGTCAATATCACTTCCATTTCCTTTATAGCTATCTGTAACTCCTCTTTGCTAGATGCTAATACTGCTGTATCGTCTGCAAATCTAAGCATACCAATTTTTTGCCCCTGTATATCTATCCCTATAGTTGTACTGTCTTTAATGATGTTGATCACGTCTTCGATGTATAGATTAAAAAGTAGCAGTGACTGGATCCCTGTCTAACTCCCTCCATAATATTTACTTTATAAGTATCGCTTTTCTATCTCTGTAACTCATCCCTACATTTTTAGGTATATTTAACATCTTGTCCCATTTAACATTGTCAAAAGCTTTTTCTAAATCTACAAATCCCATGTACGCACAATTTTTTTAGTTTTTCTATCGTTTTCTCTATTGTTACCAGTAAAGCTAGATTGGCCTCCCGCGTTTCTTTTCATTACATTGAAACCTGAAAATATTGCAAACCCTATAGTAATATTTTAAAGTTTCTATTACACAAAAAATTAAATCAATATCAAGTCGAACAAGAAAACTCTACCCAATTTCTGAAAGAAAAGCTGCCTTCTCAGATATTTATTATTTTTTAAGATGCGAAAGTCGAGAAAAATACTAAATAAATATTACCTCTGATTTTGTTCTATATTCAGTGGAAACCAATAGATTGAATTTTTTGATACCAGGTTTGGCCAAAATAAAAAGGACGACCTTTTATCCTTGATTTAGTTAGATGAAGACACATTTTGAGGCATTTAATATAGTTACGAAGTTTTGTAAGGAAGTAAGGAATATACGAGAGGTACATATGAATCTTGTTGCAATGCGTGAAAAGTAAATATTTGGTAAAAATATTTGGGACAGCTTTTAAATGTACCATCCACATAAACATTGGTCCCACGACAAAGCTCTCCTGCACCCTTTAGTATAGACATGTACCTATCAGACGGAATTTATGTACCTACTGCAAATGGCGTGATGATTTAATAGAATTCAATATGTTCAACAAAGTCGAACAAAAAAGTTCATGACGCTGATTGCGTTTTAGGTCTTGTTGGATCTCATCAGCACGTCGCAGACAGTTTTGACATACCACAGGTCAACTCTACCTGCTGTCTAGAGTCAGTATTTTATGAAGTACTACAAACGGCGTGATGTCTAAACTGTCTGCGACGCGCGGATGAGATCCAGCAAGATCGAAATCGCGATCTGCGTCTGGCAGTTTTGAGAAAATATTGACCACCTTGATCTTCTTCGTAACTCTAAAAGATTATTAGTGTACTTTGGACGAAATTTAAACTAACCCCAATAACTGTATCGGGTTTTAATTGTACTCAACAGTAATAAATTCTTTTTTTTTTGGTAATTTTTTTACATATATAACTAGGCAACTTTCTAACCTTTCTATAGTGAATCAATATCAGTAGTATCTGAAGGAAGAACTTTTCTACATTACTGTAAAAAAGAAAGAGAAACTTTTATATTAAATTGCTTCATTTATTTACAAAAATATAAACATGGAGATACTCCATAGTACATTTTTTTCGAGTAGATACAATTGCAAAAACCATTATGCTACATATGAACGGAGAAGAGTCAGTCTAAAGCGCCTCTACTTGAATTCAGCACCATTAATTTTGTTTAATTAGTCAATTAACGGGTACAAATGTTAACCAAATGGAGCTACTCCGTTATATGCTTGATCGAGGTAATAAGATATTTGTTTCCTAAGTCAGACAGTCGATTTACCATTTCTTGAGCAAAGGTCCTGCTGGTCCAACAATACCAGAGGGTCCCGAAATGACAGCACCGGCGGATGCTGGTACGAGACCAACTGGTCCTACACCTGGAGCAATTAAACCTGGAGCAACACCTGGGGCAATAAGTCCTGGGGCCACAGCAGCTTTGATAAGACCTGGACCAGCAATGAGACCTGGACCACCAATGAGACCTGGACCAGCAATGAGACCTGGACCGCCAATGAGACCTGGAGCACCAATGAGTCCTGGTCCACCAATGAGACCTGGACCGACAACAACACCTGGGGCACCAATTACACCTGGAGCGACTAATCCTTTGCGGGCCCAGTCTTGAGATTCCAAAAGTCCTTCACCTCGATATTGGCTTTCCAGTAGGCCTTCACCTCTCCATTGGCCATCGTCTTCAGCCAAAAGAAGGCCAGATGGTTTTGCACTGGCGAAAACAGCCAAGCAGGCGAAGACAGCAATAGCCTGAAAGGAATTAAAGGACTAAAGTAATAAAATAGCAATATTGACCATAAAAAGATTTGCGAAATAGAAATAATATCGTTTTTTAGTTTAATAATCAATTAATTAAAGTACTAGTTATGAAATTATATAATCTTGAGAAGCAGGGGTAGTTCTTACCCCATAATTACTTACCAAGGTGTTCATTGTAGCAGTTATGATTTCTTGCACTGAACTAGTACAGAGTCAAGTTGAAATTCAACTTAAATAGTAACTCGACGGCCTTCATGTTTTACGTTAACACCAACTTTTTAAAAACTGTTGATACGTAAACACCACCACCTATGTACATATGCAGATCCATAAAGCAGCCTTTCCGACCAATCCATATTTTAATTAGTCTTTGCCCACATAATTGCAGGATTAAAGAAAAAATCCTGTTTATTCGTTCTGTTTTCGTAACATGGCATTACGTTCCTGCAAACATGTGGGCTATGGTTGTTATCCTTACACTTTTCTCTAAACATAAAAATGCGTTTATCATTATTTCTACATTAGTTACCTTTTACAGATTTTAACTATAAACTATTATACACACTTATATATAATTTTATAAATTTCAATAATCATCATTTATAAACGGCCAGTTTTATCTGTATCTTCGTATTATCTCATCGAAATCAATTTCGAGGATTAGCCTGTATACAGAAACATACAGGCAGGCAATATTATTTAAGGATCGTTTCTGCATTAATAGCACACAAATAACCACATACACTTAAAAAAAAGGACCACGTAAGTCCCCCAAAATGAGTCCATAAAAAGTAGACCTAACTACAATACCAAAACTAAAAAAATTTTTTTTGTGATGTTTTGATTCTCTTACGAGCCTTAAAATATACGACATAAACGGCCGTATCTTTTATTGTATTGACTGAGAATTTTTTCATAGCTCCAAGGGATTTCAAAGACCTGATTATTTGATATCAATTTATTAAATTGTTATCTCCACGCGTTCGTAAGAAAAAAGGTAACAGGCGGGCAACGAAGTGATCCTAGAAGGGTTCCTATTTTCCTATTGAGGCACAGAACCCTAAAAACGCTTGTTATTTCGATATTACAATATTCGATATACTGCAACTTTATTAAAGGTATATAAATGTAGTATTTATATTACACAACATTAACTCAAATCATATCACAGGTTTTATCCTTTTCTATAGAAAGTATTCCATTTCCTATTATATAAGTCACGTTTTATATAATTTTTAAAAAAATTTTGTTCCATCCAATTTACAATATATTTTTTTGAAGACAAAATAAACGTAATGGTAATAAAAGTGCATATTGCTTGAAATAGAAGAAATTATATTGTTCATTCCCTATTGTTGATCTGTATTATCTGAGGAAGTTCATAATCGTCAATGAAACGTAAGAGTTTTGTAATAATTAATTGTATTCACCCGATATGTTCAAGAATAATTCGTAAATTTTTACCCTTTTTTCTTTTCATAATTGAATGACTTCTTAATTGGTTTAAAAATTTCTTTTTCTAACATGCTTTAAAATGTAATATTAAATAATTATGATATTATTAGCAATAATTCTGTGTTCATTACCAATTGCTAACCTGTATTATTTCCCTGAGGAAGCTCATAATCGTGGGTGAAACGTTACATTTATGCGATAATTAATTATATTCACCCGATAATTCGTAATTTATTATCCTTTTTTCTTTTCGCAATTGAATAACTCCTTAAGTGGCTTAAAAATTTCTTTTTTGAAGATGCAATAAAATGTAACATTAAATAATCATGATATTATTAGCAATAATTCTCTATCCAATGTAAAAAACATAGAATACAAACTCATAACTGTAAAAGTAAAAAACATGTGTATACGTGCTCGCATATACCCATATAAATGCACAAATATCACAATTATTGCATCAGCCTATGTAGAACAGCCTATTAACCGATAGATAAGAGCATTCTTTAAATAAAAATGAAAAGTTGTCGTTTACACCTTTGTCACCTCGTGGGAACAATCGAATGGGTTTATAAGTGAACTTTAATTGCCATTTTAATATCAGATTATGTGAAATCGATGTGACTAATGTCGATTTTATCGTAGATTGAAATTCTTTTCGGACGTTATGATTTTTTTGTCGCCATATATTGATCCAAATTGAATGTGTATGGGTATGTTAACCATTCTTATACTCTAATTAAAACATCTCTTTAGCCATTGTAATAAATGATGCTTATACCATGAGTGTTCTTTACACTGTGGATTATATAAAAAATATTTAATTACTTAATGGTTGCAATTTTACCAAAAACGAAATTAAAACTTTTTTTTTAATAAATGTTGTGCTTATCATTATCATCATAAGGTCGTCAGTCCTAAAACTAGTTGGACACACACCTCCACTCTTTCCTATCCTGAGCAAATCTTCGCATTTCCTTAAAACTAGAACAACCCATATTCTTAACAGTAATCTAATCTAGGTCTACCTCTACCCCTCCTAACTCCCGTTTCTGCCTCTAATATATCTCTGACTAGACGTTCATGCCTAAGAAGGTGCCCTACCAACCTATCCCGCCTATTTCTTATTGACTTCCATAGAGTCCTCTGTTCTCCTATTCTTTCTAATACCTCTTCATTTCTAATTTTCTCTATCAACGGTATCCTCATCATTCGCCTGTAGTACCACATTTCGAACGCTTTTAACCTTTTCTTTTCTCCCGCGCCCACTGCCCATGTTTCTCACCCGTATAGCGCCGCGTTCCAGAAAAAACACCTTTAACATTCTTTTTCGAATTTCTAAATTAATCATTCGCGAAAAGTGACTTCTTTTTATTGAAGACGACACGACCCTGCACTATCCTCTGCTTTATATCCCTATTACTCCTTCTGTCCTGACTTATCTGACTTCCTAGATACCTAAAATTAGCCACTTCTTCTAATTTGTTGTCTTCTATCTTTGTATTCGCTCTTTCCCTACTTTTTCTTGCCTTTCATACCAGTATTTTTGTTTTACTTTTATTTATTTTCATACTATACTGTTTTGTCAATACCGCTTCCATTTTATTTAAACCTATCTCTAACTCCTCCTTGCTAGATGCTAATACTGCTATACCATCTTCAAATCTAAGCATCCTAATCTTTTACTCCTGTACATCTATCCCAACAGTTGTACTGTCTTTAATGATGATGATCACGTCTTCGATGTATAGATTAAAAAGTAGCGCTGACAGTGTGCATCCCTGTCTGAGTGCCTTTCTAATATTTACTTCTCTACGTTGCAATCCCAGCTCTATTGTATAAAGAGCAACAGGCAGTTATAAAGCTGGGCTACAACGTAGAGAAGTAAATATAAGGAAGGGCATCAGACAGAGAAACGTGTAGAGGTAGCCCTAAATTAGATTACTACTGCGGAGATTAGCTTAAGATACGAAAAAGTGAAGGTGCGTATCCAACCAGTACTGATTGCCTTATGGTGAAGATGAGCTACTCTTAATATTAGCTAAGGAATGGATAGGGAAGGAGAGTTAATAGTGCACAGTTACTAAAATCTACCTACACGTTCAGTAATTAAATATTTCAGTTTATAGAGATTCGAATAGTATTAATATTAATTACTCATATTATTAACTGTATGTAGAATTGCAAAGTTACCATTAAATTAAAATCGATGTTGTATGAAGTTGTACAAGAGTTATATGTTTAGCTGTTCTAGGTCATGCCTTTATCATTTTTTATTGAATTATTTAAGAGGTTGCTGCTTTTAAATGCATGCTACATTATAGTTAAAATTAATTCTTTACTTCTTTAATTTTAATTTTATTACTTCTTTTCATAATAAAGAAAATGCTACTTTTAAACCATATTCATACATATAAATAAAAATTTCTTGGCCAAACAAACAAATTCACCAGTAAGTAATATATCTAAATATGAAATCCTATTCTTCTGACTTTCAACAACTGNTAAGCTAAAGTGAATTTATTTTAAGTTACATTAAATATCTATTAAATTATCAGAAGATGAAAACGAGTGTACAAAAAATAACAAAATTACCTCCTCCGTTTCCACCTTGGCTTTCTGCTAGACCTTCTCCTTTCCATTGGCCTTCCAAAACACCTTCACCTCTCCATTGTCCATCATCGATGCTTGGTCTTGCCCATGCACAAATGGCAAAAAGTGATATAGTTAGGACTAGCTAAAAGAAAAGGTACCTTTTACATTTTTCTTTGATTTTTCTATTTTTTTGTAGTTTTTCCCGGAAAATTCTATAAATTACATTAATACTTAAAAGAAAAAATTTTTTTGACTCTTGTGGTTCCAATTCTGTTTTGATTTTTTATTATAACAAACAATTTGTAATTTATAAAGAGGGTGACATTTTAAATTGTAGTTCGAATAGCACCAACGTTTCGAAATTTTCCTGAATTTTTAAATAAAAAATAAAAAAAGTAGTACAATTACAGTTTTGATAATTCATATACTGATTGTGAGAACAGTTTATAGCATTATAAAGTGTAATAAACAAGTAATAAGTATAATGGGTTGTATACTTAGTGAGTAAAAGCGCCTATAAAGAATTTTAAAACGCATTTCCAACTATTTGGTGGTATCGTAGACATGCAAGAACAAAAATTTTTAAACAACCATTCTAAAATCCTGTAATCCTTGTTTTTCTAATATTGTCCTATTCAAATTTTAAAAATCTACTAAACCTTATAAGCAAGCGCAGAAGAAGCAAAAGAAGATATCTGTATTACTATAATCAAGTGAAATGGATTTATTACATTACTGGGAATTAAAAACCTAAATAACAATGTTTTGTTGGAATGGCAGGTGAACAGAAAAGTGCAAAATTAGAAAATAAAATCAAAAAATCCGAGAAAGGTCAAAAATGGGCGACTTCAAAGATTCACATCTCAGCTTCTACTGAACCTTTACCTAACTTACCATTTCTGAATATGGTCGCTAATACAGATAATTCAAGCATAAATAGACATACAGTTGCTCATTCACTTTATTTTTCGATTGTAACGGGTCAGTAATTTTTGCTCCAACGTGCATATAAAACACGTTCGCAAGACTCCAACTAAGCGCACGATTGCCAAAACGGTTCTTTGTTTTGAAGAAAAGGGGATGATTTGGAATGCCAGACACACAGAAAGTACTCGTAGTGGTTAATAAATTGTCAATATTGAATGAATTCCGGAGAGTATTGCAAATCATTCCTAAATATCGACTAGAAGGCGTTCTACTCAATTAGAGATCTAAATTTCGTAAATTCTAAGAACAGGTCTAAACCTCTTTCATCATAACCTAGCGGCAAGACCTAGAGGTTTTAGACCGTCGCTTAGCATTCGGGAGGACGCCGCGCCGGTTCGATTCCGGGTCCGTCTGTCTTGATTTTTTCTGTAGTTTCCTTGGATCACTTAGTCAAATGTCGGAGCAGTAATACTCCACAAATAATCTTTCATTCTCTTCTGTCTTCATTTCGCCCGTCTCATCTTTCTCACCCGAACCACCACCCACCCATTCCCACGATTCCTGAAAGGAGGCTGAAGAGGTTCTTCCGCCCTACCTTCCCATGTAGTCCGGAGGGACTGCCCGCCCATCAGCATTGCTGACTGGTGGGGATTAAACACACAAAAGTTTTTTTTTCATCATAGACCTCACACCGCCGACCTCCTAAGGCAACATTTTTCGAACCGCATCGTATCGGAAAAGGGTGATGTGAGATAACCACCGTACCCTCTCTGGACTTCAAAAAGTTTTTATTTGTGGGTTATCTCAAAGATAATGTATATGTTAACAATCCCCCAAAGATCTTGGCCCTAAAGGATAATATCCAGATGAAATGCTGGAGAAGAATCTTTGAAAACTCTGTGAGAAGGTTGCGAGCAAGAAAGGGAGATCGCTTGAAATAATTGGTTTTTAATTACCAAAATATTAAAATATCTAGAATAAAGTTTTAGTTTGTTGCATAGGTGGTTAATATATTGTTTCGCTTCAATTTTCCATAGAGAGCAAACTATTTAGCAGATACCTTGTTATTGGCCACCATGTAAGTAAAGCCTGTTCAAAATTTGTTGATAAGTAAAATTCTCAGAAACGAGACAGGCCAATTCTCGAAACCCAAGGATCTGTCCGTACTTTCCCATACATACACTGGCGTACATTTAAATCTTCGTAGTGATTAAAAGTTCGCTGGGAACTGGATAAAACATACACACATTTTTAATTAATACAAACCAAAATGTAATTATTGCAAACGGTATGTAACAGATCAATAATAAATAATAAGAATAAAGGCAGTTGTTCTTAACGATTATTAAAAAGCGCGACAGAGGGTCTGGATACAAGAATCGAAAAAATTAACAGAATATTTTCTGATTTTCTAATACACTTGTGAGTTGCATTTATTTACCTGTTTAAATGTTTAAAAATGTGTTTTGTCGAATACCCAGCGAACTTTCAATTACTACGAAGATTTAAATGTACGCTACTGCTTATATGTGAAAGCCAGGACCAACCCTTATGCTCAGAGAATTGACCTGTCTCGTTTGTGAGAATTTTACATCAACAAATTTTGAACAGGCTTCTACCTTTATTTTAACCTAAACTGTGAGTCATTTAATGTGGCGGCTGAAGTAATAAAACTTCCAGAAGTTAATTTTGTCGAATAGCTAACATACGCAGAAATAAGAAGGACGGCCAGAATTTTATTTAGTGACAATGTTAAGAGACAATAACCCTTATTGAGTTATCTTTGCAACTGAAATTCGACAAGAATGTTGTACTGCCTGCGCATCTCTCATATTTCCATAAAAAAGAGTAGTGGAATTCATTTGAATACATCCTTCTGAAAGTTTTCAAACTATTTTAACCTTTGTAAACACATATACATAACAAAATATAAAACATGTTTTATTTGAATGGTGTCACAAATTGTAGTTGTACTTAGGCTTGAGCAAAGGCGATCTATTGTTGGCAATTTTATTGCATGAGCTGCCACTTCAAATGGCTCAAAGTTTCTTTAGATTTGTAATAAGGCAATTTTTCATTTTCACATCGCAATTATACATCAAAATATCGCAACGATAACGAGATTTCAGGATGAAAACAAAAAGTCGTCTTATTAGAAAAAATATTACGTTGAACTATAAGTGTATAAGCGCTCAAGTTCCAACTAAATACTTGTCATTCTGACAAAAAAATACTATTTACGTTTTTGATTCCCAGTAGCATAACAATTCAATTTTACATGTTAAATTATACCAAATTGCCTAACCAAATAAACCAAGCATGATTTTCTAACATTTTTATATTTTTAAACGAAAAACGTCTTTTAATCCATTAAATGTAGAAGAGGTTTCCATGTTACAATACCAACTTCAACAATTCTATCCATATTTATAATATAAAACTATAACATATACTAATTACAATAAAATACGACCAGGGATGACACCATGTCTTCCAACCAAAGGTCCTTGGATAACGATTCTTCCACGTCTATTCCCTAATGCATCTTCTATTTCTTCTCCTACTTCCTCAACTTCTTCGAAAATCTCTATAAAACAAAATATTGATGCATATATTTATTATCACAAAAACTAAATGCCTCATTGCTGTTCAATTTAAATCCAAAGGCTTTAGATACAATGCAAAAAAATAATCAAATATCTCAAAATTTTATCACAAAAGCAAAAAGGTTGTATGAAAACTTGCAGCAAAATGTATGAGGGTAAATTTGAAATTTAATCAAAAATTGAAAAGTACCAATACTATAATATAAAGAAGTAGTACAATTACAGTTTTGATAATTCATATACTGATTGTGAGAACAGTTTATAGCATTATAAAGTGTAATAAACAAGTAATAAGTATAATGGGTTGTATACTTAGTGAGTAAAAGCGCCTATAAAGAATTTTAAAACGCATTTCCAACTATTTGGTGGTATCGTAGACATGCAAGAACAAAAATTTTTAAACAATCTTTAAGGGTTGTACGTATATTTTGATACACCTATTTTCATCAATTAAATGATAATACTAATGTATATTTCTTTAAGATCCAACGTTTGTTTAACTTCATTGCACAATCGTTGCAAACTGCGAGTAAAAACATATTAAATGCAGTTACTAATTTCTTCCCCAAGATTATCAATCTTAAATTAAAAACAAGCAGTTGTATGGTGAATGTTTCCATAATTAATATATAAAATCAATCGCCAACGTTTCGCCTTAAGGTAAAAATGTTTATTCAGTGTAAGATTATATATAAAGTCCAGAAATCAATTTTTTGTAGATGTTTCGGAACATTAACAAATAATATAATTTTCATCCTTAGCTGATACCTTATCTAATTTCATTCCTTAAATAATCATTACAAAGGTTTTTTGTATAAACAAACTACCACACAATTTAAAATAATAAATAATTAAAATACCACGTACAAACGAACTGTAACGTTATAATCTTATCCTGAAGAAATCTTTTCAGTTTAATGCGAAAAGCTGGAGGTTGATTATATATTTTAATTAAAAAAACCGTTGCCTTACAATTGCGTGTGTTTATCAAAAAAAATAGTTTAATCAGTTTAAAGTGCTTAAAAAGTTGTGTATAATTATGTAGTGAATAGAAAAATAGCGCACTTTTCAGAATATAGTATCTTGTCAAGCAGTGATAACAGTGACGAATAAGGAAGGTTATGCTTATTAAATTTTTAGTGAGTGAAACAATCAAAAACGGACAGGTGAGTTCGTGCAAGTTTATTAATGGGTGTATAAAAATTGTGCTAAAATTGTAATGTGCAAAGATAAGAAAGTGGAGTATTTTTAAAATTTTTATTTACAACAAAAGAAGATTAGAAAGAAAATAAGTAAATTTTGGTATTATATTATTCACCAGCCACCGTCCCATTCACCACCACCGTGCCAATCTTGTCCATTGTCCCATTGGCCGTTATCCCATTCACCACCGTTCCAATCGTGGCCATTATCCCATTGCCCATCATTCCATTCACCATCACCGTTCCAATCATTACCCTGATTCCATTGACCCTCACCTCCATTATCCCAGTGGTTCCACGCTAAAAATCGTTTCACAATAAAAAAGTTGTAGAAACACAAACTCCTTTGATAAGAATTAACAACAAAATAATCACTTTGACTTTTTAAGAAGTGGTTAGTTTTTAAAATAGAAGGAGGAGACTGTGGTAAATATTAATTAAAAAATTAAAAGGAATACTCACCCCTAATTACCACAAATAATTATTATTTGTGGTAATTAGGGGTGAGTATTCCTTTTAATTTTTTAATGGTTAGTTTTTAATATGAAAATTCATTTGTCGAATTTTTTTTTACTGCACACTGTTGCTGTTGTCATCTCTCGTAGCTTAGTGGTCATTGGTGTGTAAAGCCAAAGTCTCCCGGGTTCGATTCCCAGCGAGGGTGTGACAACAGCAACAATTTTCCCTCATTAATCTGAGGTAGTTTGTAGTTAATAACAAAATTCGACAAATAAATTTTCATATTAATATTTCATACAAAATAATCAGTTATTAACTATAGAGTAATAATACCGAGTAGCATAAAAAAAGATACAAACTATAAAAACAAATTTTAATTACTGTGGAATGATTCATTAACGAGTTATTTTGTGTCCAATAAATTAAAGAGGTCTTTAAGAATCTTGGCTCATTCTCAAACAAACAAAAGTTACATATTTCATTAAAACATTGATAAAAAAGCTCCAGGGAAATCAACTTTCAAATTGGGTAGTGTCACTTTGTATGCTGTTCATTAGCAATTACTCCACCTTCAGTAATATATTGTTCAGATAATAACTACCTGCAGGTAAAAAGTAATTAATATGCGTGGTAGTCGTATCACAAATGTTACAGAATTTAGAAAAATTTCCACACAGTATACAGTCGACAACAATGCCGGCGTACACCTTCTTTATAAAAAACGTAACTTTGTACTGAAATATCATTGTTGTATTCTTTCTTTTTTTAATAATACTCATCTTAATCATCAGTCTATTTTCCTTAAAGCAAAACAGTTCTCTTTTTTATAAAACTGTTACCCCCTTAAACTTAACTTAAGCTAAAGTGAATTTATTTTAAGTTACATTAAATATCTATTAAATTATCAGAAGATGAAAACGAGTGTACAAAAAATAACAAAATTACCTCCTCCGTTTCCACCTTGGCTTTCTGCTAGACCTTCTCCTTTCCATTGGCCTTCCAAAACACCTTCACCTCTCCATTGTCCATCATCGATGCTTGGTCTTGCCCATGCACAAATGGCAAAAAGTGATATAGTTAGGACTAGCTAAAAGAAAAGGTACCTTTTACATTTTTCTTTGATTTTTCTATTTTTTTGTAGTTTTTCCCGGAAAATTCTATAAATTACATTAATACTTAAAAGAAAAAATTTTTTTGACTCTTGTGGTTCCAATTCTGTTTTGATTTTTTATTATAACAAACAATTTGTAATTTATAAAGAGGGTGACATTTTAAATTGTAGTTCGAATAGCACCAACGTTTCGAAATTTTCCTGAATTTTTAAATAAAAAATAAAAATTTATGTATCTAGATCAATAATTAGTCTTAATATTGTTGATTATATTTTGTAATAGTTTAAAAAATGAGTTGTCTAAATATTTTCTCTTATATGATAAAAAAACAGTAAAAAAATATGTCTTACTGTGACTCTCATGGCAGTGGCGTTTTCCAAAAGTCTCCTTTGAACCAACTGAACGGTAATAAACAAGAATAGCCCTCACTTTATATATGTACAGGTTTAACTGTCCTTCAATTAAATGTAGATTATAACATATTCAATAGTTTAATAGCAATTTACGTTACAATTTGCTGGCATGCTGGACATTCTATAGCCTCACCTTTTGTCTACTTATGTTTTTACTCCCGTGTTTGACACCGTGACAACAAAAAAGGATAACAAAATAAGGAAGAAATGCGAGTGATTGCCTCCCATTTGTACTTACATACATGCCAATCTTTTATATTTCGACTGTACTGACAACGGAAGTTTTTTATTAAAAAATAGAACATATAATTCGGAAAGTAGGACTTGACATTCATGCATTTGCATTTTTATTCATTTCATTTGTAATAATTAGTTAAAATAACATAAAATTTGTTTACATTTTTTACTATATTTGAGTAGGTATTAAAAAATTCACGGTAGGTAATATTATTTATGTTTCCAAATTTCTAAAACTCAGGGTAATGACAATTATATTAAATAATCGCTAACACTGGCTAAATTAATAATTTTAATAAAAGCAAATCATTATTTACAGTTATTAATATTACTGTAAGTGTCATTTAAATATTGTGTTACACTACCTTTAATGAACAAATGTTTTAGTAATAAAACAATATCACAAAAATTGTTTTAAAGGAGTTTCGGATAAATTTAGTTTTGCAGAAAAATAAAAGAATGAGAAATAAAAAAAATGATTTCTGACGGTTTTAAAAATTGGTAAAGCTATTATTCGTTTCTAATTGGATTTTTACTATGCAGCGGCTATTTTGTTTTACTGCTTATTTTTAACAGCTGCACTAAATCAAATTTTGAAAATGTGTTTCGTACTTTTTAATATTTTTTTGCAAAAGTGTTTTATTTACTAATTTTTGATAAAATGTTCATTAAATTATGCTAGAAGGTCAACAACAAAATTTAAATAACAGAATTATACTTCTTTTGCGTATCAAACAATTACCACCAACCCTTATTCATGGAAGAAGTCACCATCGTTAAGAAGTAAATAAAAATAGAAGTGGTACACAATAGCTTGAAGTTTAATTGAATTTCACAGAAAATTTAAAAAATTATAAATATTGTATTGATGAGAATATTTTTAGAAAAATTATTACATTTAACAATCTTGCTTGCAAGTTTAGAAAGTAAAGCATTTTCCTTTCAGCCGAAAATCAGATGTACCTTCTAATTAATGTAAAGTTAATTATATCTCATCATATTTTTAGCCTAGGGCAGCTAAAATTAATTTGTTTTGTAAAGAACACAATCATCAACATAATCACGATTGACAGTTTATTTATAAACAATATTTCGTTCAGGTTCAGCTAAAATAAATGAAAAAAGAATTGTCAATTACGTTTCTTAGAAAGACTAAAGAGTGAAAATCACAACCTTTTGTCTTAAATAAGGAAAACATTTGTATTTGTCGCATATTTTTAGCAAAATAAATTAAAAAACTAAGAACAAACATCTTCCCAAGAACTACTTAAACAGAAGGTCTATTTGAGTCATTTTTGGTCATAGTATTATTTTGTTTTACAATAATCGGTAATGCCAAATTCCCTCCCGCAGGTAGTTTTGGTTAAAATATAGATAGTCGAATTCCCTCCCGGGTACTAGCCGAGTTCCCTCCCGTTCATATCAGCTCCGATAATTAAGTTAACGACTACTTACCGATTTTATTTATCGAAAATAAATATATATTTATAGTGCACTTCAGTACTTCAGTAAATTAAAGATAAAATAATTTCAGAAAGAAAACACATATCAGTTATGAAATGTTTATTTATTTAATTTTAAAATGGTTTCCCACTACCTTAATAAATTCAATGTTTGGAAATTCGTGTGCGTCTAACTTTTTGATGGAATCATCTACAAAAAATTTATTAGTTTTAGTTTGTCTTGTTAACAATTTTTTAAAATTAGATGAAACACTTCGTATTTTAACATAAATTTCAAATTTAAAAGTCTAGTAAAACAAGGTCATCCGCCGCCGTTGGGAGGCAATTGATGTATAATTGGGAGGGAATTCGACATACCGAAAATTTTAACCCTAATTAAAAACAGGTATTAGGGAGGGAACTAGGCATTATCCACAATAATAATTGGTCTTATTAATACGACTGTGAACTTGATATTGAATGTAAGCTTTTGTAATTTTCTCTGTAAAATAGAACAAACTAATTTATGATGTGAGGGGTAGATATAATGAATTAATTTGCAACATTTAATTTCACCGAAAAAATGAAGCTTCCTATTAATATGTGCCTGCATAAATTGATCTTCTATTTATATTTGTACGCCAGCGACTAGTTGAGGACCAAGTATTACCTACATATTACATGCAATACATTAACAATAAAGGGGATTTTGCGAAAATCGCATTGGAAATTTTTTTTCTTACGCATTATACCATACCCTGCGAACCGAATTGATCCAAAAGATATCGAAATTCAAAAAATAACGTATATATTCTCGGATTTTTCCTTAAAATCATAGTTTCTTAGTTGTGAACTGTAATGTACTGCGGGCAATGCCGCAACGGTAACCGCATGTATAAAATGTGGGCACAATACGGAAATTTCTTATTGGAATTCAGTTGTAATATATTTAAATGTACTCACGTGTCCCTTCTAATAAAAATACACATGTGCGTTAATTGTGTGTGGCGGCAAAACGTTACTTTCATATTTATTACAAACAGCACGGTGCGTTTCTTACACCGCATTCCTGAAAATCCCTATTTCCTTTTATGTTTAGAACTACTGATAAATGAACATTGAAAAACTTGATGCCATACCTACTGGCCGCCTCATATAATATGTAAGTGACTGATAAATATAATTGTATTTACTGAACCATATCCACACGTCGCGCCGGGTGGTATAAGAAAAAATGTTATTGTTATACTGAAATATCATATAAGTATGTAGACTGTAAGTAAATAAAAAAAGCTGTTTTGCAAGTTATTATTAAATTGTGATATATAATAGTATTTTCTTCATTAAAAATAATAAAATAAGTAATTTAACTTACTGTTTACTAAATCTAAACAACTAAACTGAAACTTAGTGATGAACAAAGTAAAACCAAAAGCAAGACTGTCTTGTCTATTAGGTCTTGATCTTGGACTTGCTCAAATATTTCTAGTCCTGGTCTTGGTTTTGGTCTTGAATGTTAATTCTTGGTCTTGCTCATTTAATGAGACACTTATGTTTATTTTAATAATTCTTCTATGTGCAATAATTGTCTTAAATGCTGTACTTTCTATCATATATGCGAGCGTTTTATGACTTTTAAAGAAAATAGTGTCGATAGTTGTGAGAGTTATGATAATTAGAGAGATTACTCTTTCTCCAATGCATAAATTGACCTTTTGGCGAAAAACAGTACAAGATACTTGAAAGAAGCAAAAATACCGAAAAAAAATATTTTGCCTCTATATTTCAACCATGTTTTATCCAGACCTAGGGACAAAGGACACTTACTCTGAGGACGTTCTTGTCGATCCTCTTTTTCAAACAGTGGTGAAGTTTCAATTTTTTTTTTTAATTTAGTGTTATAATCTAGTAAAGCAACTAAAAAATTCAAATATAAACTGCTCTGTTCCGAGAAAAGAAAAGTTGTTTCAAATAGTTTAACTCATAAATCCAACTTATCACTACTGAAAATGTAAACTAAACTGTTATCATAATAACCCTCCTAATGTGTTCATGCTATTATTAGGATATATAAAATTTTCCCAATTAATACAAGTGAATGGTCAGCTTCTACATTTTATTGCAAAAATAGCCAAAAAAAAACATACACAATAGCATACAGTTTAAATTGTAATGGAATAAATTTATGAATAATTATAAGTTTTGGACGAATAATGTTGTTTAAATAATTGCAGGTACAAGATTAACAATTGGTCTGGATTCGACAATAGATGCGGAAGGTGAAATGATAGAAATTCCAGGTCTGACAAGAGCAGCCCTTCCGGTTGAAGCAGCAGCAGTAGCTACTCCAGGAACAGCAATAGCAGTTGGGATTCCAGGACGAACCAGTGGCAAAGGTGCAGCAAGAAGGCTACATTCGCTGAAGGTTACAACTGCCAAAAACACAGCCATCATCTAAAACAAAATTGTGTATGAGAAGTCACTGTAAATAGGGAGTTTTCCGGTAATAACAAAAACGATAAATTTTAAATTTAAGGTAAGTATATAAACAAGTTAGAACAAATAGAAACAGGAAAGTATATTAAAAAACAATTATAAAGATATAATGTTACATAGTATCCATAAATTCTTAGTTAAATCTGATATAAAGTTAGTACTTCTAAATTATTTACTTAAAACTGCGTTAGTAGGTCAATTAGCGACAGTTTGAATAGCGGAATCAATAATAATCAGGGGAATCGACTACAAGATCACGAAGAAAGAGATAATGCAGGGTGATGAGGCGGCTTGCCGTCTTCATCCACCCTGTGATAGTTTCCTGCCATTTTCTAAGTTTCTTAATTATGTTATTATTATTATATTATNTGTTTGAATAAATAAATTATTTTTATCCATTAGCTGACGTGAAATTGTTAAATAAATTGTCGACCAAGTTATTCCAAATTATACTAATTTGCCTTTAATATTACATTAAAGTAAACACATATGTGTAAAAATCTATACATAAAATACGTTGCTGTACAACAATAATAATAATTATTATTATTAAATTGAGCTTTCAGTAAAACGCATTATTTTTGCGTAAAATACTTGCAATTTGAATGTTGAATCTAAGTAGTTATAATCTATTTTAATCACATAAAGATGTAAATAAAATCCCTTAAAGACATTCAAATAGATTAAGTACCTAACTTCTTTGAAAGAAATATTTTCATCGAAAATTCTTGTTTAGTATTTATACATTTTTGTAGATCATTATCAACTATTTTTCTATTATTTAAAATCCATTTTAAATGGACAATAAATGAATTATACGTGTAGTAATTGTTTATTGTAGCACAAGAAGTTCAAAAGTTTAGTAAAGCATAATAATATCTGGACTAAATCTATCGACTGACCGACGTTTCGATTAAAGTATTAAAGTTTCTTCAAGGCTACAAATTTATACAAATGTGTATATTATAGCATAACTTATATTTTAAATAAAAAAATATATAAGAAAAATTTCACCACTTAAATTGCTAAACTTAGTCCTGTTAATTTATAGTACGGGAAAAAATATGAAGTTGCATAATAACATCTCTTCAATTTGCTGTGAGCAGCATGTACATCAAAAACATACATAATAAAGTCATTAGTTAAAAATTGTATTATTTTAAATAATTTTCATATTTATGCTACAATGCACGCAGCTGTACAAGTAGGGATACATAACTTTATAGACGGTTTTAATTTCAATAAAGAATACATGTTATTCACTTATTCATATCAATACTAAACAGCAAATCGCGAAAAACTATTCCCATTATTTTTTTTATCATTGGGTAATGCAAAATTTTAATAATGTAGCATATGCTAAGTTGTTTAGATAAAATTTACAATATACATATATAAACATTACGAAGAATACCGAATTTAGATTCCTTTTGCAGTAAAATTATGTAACAAAACAGCTAACTTTTTAAACTATTTGAAGTTTCGGTCTCCATTAACCCTATTAGCCAACATTTTCGCAAATTCCGTTAAAGGTTAAAGTATTTTTTTCGCAACCGGTCATTTCATTCACCTTGTATTGTATTGCATTAAATTGTAACTATGTATAAAGTTTACATTTTTACGCATTCAAATAACAATTGTGAATAGGTAAGTCGTTAAAAGTTTAGGGAATATACCTGTACCAAAAATAATTACAACTCGTATCACGTGGACCAATTTATTTCACCAAACATAAGAAAAATGACTGGCCAAATTTGAGCCGCGCACCGAGAGTTTCGTTCATACTTATAAAAGGTAAAATCAACTCTCAAAGATTTTTTCCGCGTTTCCCGACTAGGTATGTTTGAATTTTCCACCAAAATTAGTCCCCCAAAGGTATAACTACATAGTACAATTAAAAAAATATTTTTTTACTGTAAGAAATTCGTTCTATGCAGCATTAACGGCCGTATCTTTTGATTGCGTTCACTTAGAAGTTTGATTATTTCAAAGCTTTAAGAGATAATGTATAAATAAAACATACCAAAAAAATTTTAGAAGATTCTACTCTCACTAGTAAATAGATTAATTAATGTGGGCCAAACAACAATAATTATTAATTAAAACACTGACTCATATATAATAAATAAATAACTTTTTATCCCTTTCGCTTACTGAATAATAATGATATCGCATGCACTTACCGCAAAAGCTTTCATGTTGTCGACGGTTCTGTTTCTGTTTTTCTACTCTAAAAATTGAAAAGGTTTCGAGCGCAAAACGAACATTATGTTATCGTATTTATATAGCACCTGAAATTGAGGTAATAATTTACCCCGCCTACTTTTGATCTTGACAAGTATGTTAATAACAAAGAGTGGCTTTGTGGCTTTGTGTGTTATTATATTTACAATTTCCTGTTATTTTTTTAACTACTATTTCATCATCCGATAGGCCATTCCCTTGTTTTTCTTACATTTTTTCAATGGGGTGGTTACTGACCCGCAAATGAAATTACGCAATTTATGTATGCGGTATCATAATGTAAAACCTTTTTCTAATTGCGGTAGGTACTTTTCCGGCAGGTACATTTTTATAAACTCACAATCAGTTAAAAATCAAAATATACAATTACATGCTAAGTACATAATGTAAAATGGAACTCAGTTAATTAGTACTTATTCAGTGGTTCTTCATTAAAATCATCAGACTACCTAGTCAACTTTATATTTTTATTACGTAGGTACTATAGCCGTTTGAACATAAGACCACTTCGAACTCAATGTTTTTAAATAGTGAAGTATGATGATATGATGCGTTCCACATTGTTGAGTAGACCTCTTTGAGGGAAATTCGATTAATGTTTTCCATTCTTCAATAACTTAATTAGTTTTTGAGAAAAATGGTTACAAACTAAAATGAAGTTGATTGTAAATATCTCAGTAGTGCTCGACATTCAAAGTTTTTTGCCATGATCTGGGACTGATTTTCCTCTTTGGATGAGAACATTGATGGCACCGTCAGGGAACGTTGTGAGGTCATAATGTCCTTCACTGCGGTTGTACCACGCTTCCACATAGCCTTAGTATTCCGCGGTTATTATTTTTTTTTGCAAAAAGCTGTTGATCGATGTAAGTCGTTGTATTTTTCTTTTTAAGCACATACCGTGCTATGCTTGGTTTTTCAAGGAATTTTTTTTCTCAAACCTTCAAAAGCAAAAACATGTTTGTATACTAATCGATTTTGTCAAAAATATAAACATAATTTCTTCAATTTTGCTTCTAATCATCACGCAGTGCAGTTTAACTATTGTAAAGCTAGAATGTTGCTAGATACTCTCTTATAATATGAATGTATAATAGATAACAACCACTCACGGTAAGGGTTGGTGATCTCGTAATTATTTAATTTAATTCTGGCAATTGTATTGTAATGTAATGACAGGCCGAATTTACCACTGCCCTTATGGGTAGAGGACACAACGACACTACCAGAAACTTATCCTGTTTTATAGTTTTACCGAAGCTTACGAGAAATTTATTCATATTTATTTATTGTTCTAGTTTAAAATAATTACAATAAGATGATATTATGAACTTATACTCAATGCAAACTCAAACTCATAACAAATAACAAAGGAAATTTTCGTTTTTTTTTACGTTCACTGGAAAATACTTTTTATCTATGCTTATTAATATTTTTAGAATAATAATTACAAAATTGAGAAAGAATATAAATTCAATGATTCCGATTTATCCAAATTCAGTTAAAAGTACGAGTTATTTACTTAATGAATATGTCGTCATACTTCATTCATTATCTATGTATGACGAAAAGACATTCTACAACATAGAATAAAACGGTAAGAATACCTAGTAAGAAAAACGTACATAAATTTGCAATGTTTCTTCATTGAACTAGAGAGCGCTTGTGTCTTGCATTTCAATAATACAATAGACGATTTCTTCCATTAATTTCATTTTGTAATTTATAGGTCACAGAAGTAAAATAATTTCAAGAAATTTAACGTTTTTTTAAACATTAAAATTGGTTAGTATCCTACTGTTCGCAGGAATGTTTTTTGTAATTTTTATTCGGGCACATTCAATCATTTAAACAAAACAAATATTTTTCGAAATATTTATTTATTACACGTCACATTTTAACAAGTTAACTTTAACATTCTCAAAAGCTAATTTAAACATTATTTACTGTACAATTTTTTTTTATTAATGAACATTTGGGTAGGTACATTTAGTAAAACTACACCACTAACTACTCGTTCAGTTGTTCTAGTAAATCGTTTGGTTTATAATTACACACTGCTTTCAAAATCACACGGCAGTTTAACTAAAAATATAAAAAATAAATTATTTATACATAATACGTATTTTATTTATATTTCCAAGTTTTATCCACTAACACTTACCATTTAAAAAGTTTCTTAAATAAATTAAACTTTTTATGTCCTTTGTCCCTATCTCTGTGTCCTTTGTCGTCTCCCCAGTTCCAAACTCTGACAGTGTCTTTATTTCTGTCCTCATCTCTGTCCCTATTTCTATCTTTGTCTCCTCCCGAATCCCAATCTCTATTTCCCATCCAACTCAAATCTTTATCTTTATATTTGTCTCGATCCCCATCATTGTCCCTATCTCTATCTCTATCTCCGACCTTGTCACCCTTCCATTTCCAGTCGCTATTTCCTATCCAACTCCAATCTCTATCTTTATCTTTGTCCCGATCCCTATCACTGTCCCCATCTCTATCCCTATCCCTGTGTCTGTCCGTATCTCCATCTCTAACTCCATCCCTGTCCCAATAGTGTTCACTTTCGTCCTTGTGCTTCCATTTATTCCAGTCGAAAGTCAGTGGCAATGCAACGAGGTCATCGTGTGGAGTTAGGTGAATCGAGGGTGATATTGCTAGGGGTACGGAATGCAAAATTGGAGCTGGGACCAACGAAGGAGTGATATCCCCATGGCCCGCCCCAACATGAGCCACAATAGTGCCCAAAACACAAATTATCTGAAAACCGATATTTAAATCTGGGTTTCATTAAAAAAAGTACAAAAGTTTACATTCAGCACACATTTTATTGTATTTTCCTAAAATCGCCCGGAAATGTGTGAAATAACTTATATTAGACACATTTCCTAGGAAATCTATACATTTCTTAAATAGCAATCGGAAATGTATTACATTCAAGATGTCAATGGGTACGCGGGGTTAGCAAAGCGAGGGGAGGGTATTGCGTTATCCGATCAATTCACAGATAAATCTAATTCTCAGTTTACTAAAGTGTTTTATTAATTTTATTCACAGAAAACATTAGTTTTAAACAGTTTCTAGTAATTTCCTAGAATTTCATACAATTCCTAGGAAATGTGTACATTTGGATATGTGTATATTAAAAAATCTTTGAAACAATATTTTATAGATTTCCTAAATAGCCTCGGAATTGAATACATTTCCTAGGAATTGTATACAATTNAAATCTGCCTTCTATTAACTGCATAAAGTAACTTGTATAAGTTTATAAATTTATCCATACTTACTGCCACAAATTTAGACACAAAAAAAAACAAAGCACGTCAAATAAAAATGAATGATCTTGAAACACGTATCTAACAATAAGAGAAAATAATCAAGACAAGTTAACTAAATTCATACTCATCACATTTGACTGTTCTTATTGTTGACACAGAACTTACCAGCAATTTCATTCAGTAATAGACTAATACGTAGGGTTATATCTACTAATACAACCAATCTTAATAACAATTCCGACATTTTATAGACTTTAACAGAGGACTGTCCTTCAAGGTACAGCTTTCAATAATTATTTTTAAAACAACCAAAAACAAAAATGAACAACAAATATTACTATCTCCGCTTTGAAAGCAATTACATTGCATTTCTTTTCAACAGCGGGTATATTTAAAAGTACTTACATATTTTATAAATAGGCATAAATAGGTATGATAATATGTAACAGAACAATTGCGAAAGAGAATTATGAAGTCAGGGTTCAATTTTTCGGCATTAACTATTAAACTAACGATTCATTTCTAATGCTTGTTTCGTTTACAGAATGACTTTACTATCTTCTTCTTCTCTTAATTGTTGTCAACTAAGAACAAATTTCTCACTCTCCATTACAGAATTCTTCTGTATGAGCTCATTAGTCCAGATCCTGAAGATCTCTCGTGTGATCAAATACGAAAAGTCGCAAACAGACATCTTCTTTAACGTGGTACAAATTCAAAATCCTGAGTGTTACCGAAAATAACTGCAAATATAACTTTAAAACAATTTTTTGCCCTTGTTTGAACGCATTGCGTCTCTTGTAAATAAACTTTTTCATAACTTTAAATACACGACTTATAATTTTTGTGAATTTCAAATCGATGCATAGCCTAAGTACTATATAATTCCATTACACCCTTCGGATATGGAATTCTGATAGGTAATAATAGTTATATTTATAACTAAAATTGATTAATCGTTTTTAATTCGAAGGAAAGAGTGATATAAAATAATAATATATAATCACTACATAGTATAAAACAAAGTCGCTTTCCCGCTGTCTGTCCCTATGTATGCTTAAATCTTTAAAACTACACAACGGATTTTGATACGATTTTCGTTAGTAGATAGAGTGATTCAAGAGGAAGGATTGTATATATAATACATTCATAATATAGTAGGAAAACACTGATAATTTTGGAGGTTTCTAATGTGATGTAAATAAACACATTTTTTGCGCTTACATTGCAAACGCTGGATGAACCCTACGAGATAGATCAAAATAATATACTACAGTATTGTACACCTTAAGAAGGTCTACAAAAAAGTCCGGGATGGTATATGTCTATCTCTTAGGTTTAACCCACAAACACTATTTCTTATCCTTTACTTTTTATAGTGGCTTATTTACCATGCGATTTTAAGCAATACAGCATTAATTCTTATCCAATTAAGTACTTCAAATACATTGTGCATTTAATATAGATCAATATGGCCTTTTACCATGTAATTTAAATTAATATTTTCGAAGATATTACAGATTTAAAATGCAGGGACATAGCGGTTGCGGCGGTATCGGCCTTGAGGCCGGTTTGTATTGTCTAATGACAAAAAAGCTGTGATTGTTGTATATAAAGACATTCTGTAGTATATGCAGTATATTCAGGGGGTGACTTTTGAAGATTTCCCCTCCTCGAGAATAATCTAAACAAAAAAAATGTATTTAGTATAAGCATTGCACCCTTGCGAAGCTGGGGCGGGTCGCTAGTAAATAATAAAAAGGAATTATGTATTGATTGTCTCTACAAAGTAATCCAAAAAATAGCGAAAAAATTTAACTCAGTTAGATGTACCTAATATGAAAACATTGAATGAGGCCTTGTTGTTTGTCATTTTAAGTTGTTGTTAGTTGTAGGGAAACAGGGTGAACTTTGGATTTTTAGATATTGCATATCATACTTTCCATTTTATTTACCCAATAATACATGGCATATAAATGTAGTCAATGAATAAATTAAAGCATTGGTTTGTTATTGTATTTACTACTAATAGTTAAGTCAACAGTAATAAATCATGTCCACTCAATAAAATTCTCACCCTCTTTTTTAAAATGTGGAGATGGTCTTAAATCCTTATCTTCCTTAATATAACAATTCACCTGCATTTTTGTTTGCTTCTAATAGCACAATGGGATAAAGATTATTTATTACTCACAAATAAAGTCTTTCGGTAAATATTTCACATAAATTCCGTGAACAACTAAATGGAAGATGTCTTACGTCCTTGCTATTCACTTTCTTTGTTAAAATCGTTGTTGTTATCTTAACATTAAGGCAGATGGGTAGCTAAGGTCTAATTGTAAAAAAAAATGTACTTTAAAATTATAGCAAGATTGCGTTTACGTCATTTAATAAATTATAAAATGTCGTTGAGTAATTGTTCTAAACGCAATCTACCAATAACGTTACTGAGTATGTACTTATCCAAATAATAACGTAATTGAAAACAGTTGCATTGTAATAATGGTGAAAGTTTTCGCTTCCTGGATATTGAAAGCGAATTTATGGCGGAACAGAGACAATAACATATTTTTTTCGCATGAAGATGCAGCATGTTTTGAGAGTGAACTTGGTTGATTATTAATTGAAAATTCAATTCCTTTGGATATGAGAATACACAGAAAGGTGCAACCCGGCAGGTACTCTCTAATTGCGTTGTTAGTTGTGTGCATGTATGCATGCGAGTAAAAAATTTCACTTCTTTTGTTCATCAACCAGAAAAGGACACGTTTAAGGTGGGATCTTGGCGTTTGTTTGTACGATTGCCTGACCAAATGGAGATTGATAGCCAAACCTTCACTTTTATTTCGCGCTTATTATTACCGTACGTCAAACGTCAAATAATTAAACGAAACTTGTCGTCGACGCATTGTTAGTTGAACAACCGAACACACATGCGATTTTTGAACGTAGGTAATGTATTCAAAGAACTGGAACTGACAGAATGAAAGTGTTTTTTTTATTCCATGTGATTGTCCCACGTTTTACGTAACGAAAAATATTAGTACCCAAACGTATGAATGAATTCGAAATCAACGTCTTGGCGTTTGTTTCGACCATGCATCTTTGTGACATGTTTAGAGATGTGATTTATTTGAAATACTTGCATCATCATCATAAGTTCGTCAGTTCTAAGAATGGTTGGACATGCACCTCCACTCTTCCTACCCTGAGCTAATCTTCGCATTTCCCCAAAACCAGAACAACCCATATCCTTAACTATTTGCGAACAGTAATCTCATCTAGTTCTGCCTCTAATATGTCTCTGACTAGACCTTCACGCCCGAGAAGGTGTCCTAGTAACCTATCTCGCCTATTTTTTATTGGCTTCCATAGAGTCCTCTGTTCTCCTATTCTTTCTAATACCTCTTCGTTTCTAACCTTCTCTAATCACGGTATCCTCAACATTCGCCTGTAACATAACATTTCGAACGCTTCTAACCTTTTCTTTTCCGCCGCGCCCACTGTCCATGTTTCGCACCCTTACAGCGCCGTGCTCTAAACATTCACCTTTAACGTTTTTCGAATATACTTGCATTAAAAATATAAATGCAAAATACAAAATACTTATCTTGTATCTTGATAAAGAGACATCC
>NW_020442430.1:228745-236386 GCF_000699045.2 Agrilus planipennis
ATATGCATATATATATATATATGCATATTTGCAATAAATAAAAATTGTATTGTAACAAATTTTCTAACATTCCTATGTATTTGTAGTCTCAATACGTATGTACGTAATTAATATAACACGGAATCACACTAGAGTTATTTATCCTACAATTGATTTCTTAAGTCAGTTGTCTTATATTGAATATATGTATATTTTTTATTGATTATTTCAAAAACTTTCTTTTGTCATACCAGACATGTCCTCTCTATCATTTATGGTCAGGGGCTGACAGCTTTCGGGTACATTGTAGGTGCCGGCGGTATCGATCGTCTGCGGCTTTCGTTCATAACGATATTTGACTTGGAATTTCACATGAAACAAATCTAAAAAAAAGTTGAAAGAGAGAAACTTTTATTTTATATCATCTTTATATGGGAAGGTGCAATATTTCACCAGTCGGAGCATGGAATGTTAGAACCATGAGACAAGTAGAGAAATTAGAGAATTTGAAAGATGAAATGAAAAGGCTAGAGTTAGATACAGGAGGCATTAGTAAAGTCAGTTGGCCAGAAGCTGGAGACTTCTGGAGTGGAAACTTTAGAATCATACGTAGCAGTTAGCAGGTTGGTAATACATCTTTTCAGGAATGAAGGTCTAATCAGAAACATATTAGAGGCAGAAACAGGAGTTAAGAGAGTAGAGGTAGACCTAAATTAAATTACTGTTCGAAAATAGTTAAGGATGCAAAGATTAGCATTGGATAAGAAGTGGAGTGGAGTAGAGGTGCGGGTCCAACCAGTCTTAGGACTGACAACCCTATGATGATGATGATGATGGTATTGATGGTTTTTAGATTATTATCAAATGGTACTCTTTCGATAATGGTATCAATATATAAATACAAATGTGGAACAAACTATCAAGTCATATTTATATTTTAGAGATTGTTACAAACTTCAAGAATATACCTATTTATTTAAATAAGTTAATGATATTTGTTGTTTTAGTTACATTCACTATTTAGACGAAAACTGACGTTTTTATGACTTAATTTATACTTATGTCTCACGGTAACACTTGTCACTCAATTTCGAATTCCGACTATAATCTCAATCGGCACGGTGAACTGTACAGCACCCTAAGATTTTAAAAACATCAGATGTGTGACCCCTTGCAATAAACAATTACCTTTATTTTTGTTGTAATATTCGACATATTACAGATACTGTTTAATGTAACAACAAATGTATTTTTGATTTTCCTTTATTTTTTATGTTACATTTTACTTAATTATACATGCAGTCAAAATAAACAATTAATTAACTAACGGCTTTAACAAATTTAAAAAACTTTTGCGTGGGCTGCGTAAGTGGTTGGTGCAGAGTAGAAGTACGATGATGACCTAGCTGCTGGCAAGGGTGGTGGTGGGAGTGCAAAAGCCGGGGCAGCTGCGTAAGCTAGTGGTGGCGGGGGTGGAAGAGCCAGAGGAGCTGCATGAGCCGCATATGCTAGTGGTGGTGGGGGTGGAAGAGCTAGAGGAGCTGGATGAGCCGAATACGCTAGTGGCGGCGGGGGTGGAAGAGCTAGAGCTGGATGAGCTGCATACCCTAGTGGTGGCGGAGGTGGTAAAGCAAGTGGAGCAGGGTGTGCTGCATACGCTACTGGAGGTGGGGGTGGTAAACCGAATGCTGGCTGAGCTGCATATGCAACTGGAGGTGGAGGCGGCAAAGCCAATGGAGCAGGAGAGAGAACTCCTCCATATGCACTCGCCACAAAGAGGGCAACTACAGCAAAAATCTGAAAAATAAACAGTTATCTAAATTAATTAATGCGTAATATTAAATTACGTACTAAAGCTAATAAACAAAATATTAAAATATATTAACTATACTGAAAGATAATAACATTACCATAGCCTTCATTTTCAAGAATAGCCGTACACTTTACTCTGGTTAATCTTGTAAAAGAAAGTGAGATTGTATGATCTTTTTTTCGGACAGCATTGTTTATATAGCAGTTGACAAAACTCCACACCTATGAGTTTAACACATTAACCGAGGGGTAGGGCCTACCTAAACTAGATCTGCAGTGCTCTAAATTTCTTAATTTGTTAGAGACCTTTAGCAAACCCAATAGAATAATACATGTATTAAGAAAGAAACATTAACCTTCTGCCTACGCTAATTTGCTCCTGTATTTTAGTTTAATCAAAGTGCAAATCTAAACGTGTGGTGCATTGTTATAAGTATTCTTTAATAAAGAGCAAAATTTAAAATACCAAATGTCACATGAATAACAGAAGCGATTGTAAAAGCATATAAACATAAACAAAATATTTATCTCCAATGGTAAACAAAAATACACTTGTTCAGAAATCAATTAAAAAATTAGTTTTTAAAGCACGGTCTTTAGGTTTCACATTTTTTTATAAAAAGAATGAATTATTTGTTGTCGAAATTAACAAATAAATATAAATGATAATTGAGTAATGTGTAAAATATTTAACGAAATGGGTGTATAGGTGTTTCTAAACCTAACTGTTGCAGAACTTTAATTTTCATCTCACGGTCGATACTTATGTTTTGCATTTTCCGGACTTGTAAAAGTCATGGACTACGTCCTACAAATTTAGAAAATTATAGGAACAAAACATTTTACATGACTAACAGCTTTAATTATTACAAACGCATTAAACTTAGGGACAGCTCAGAACAAATTCTTGACCTAAGTAAAATGTGTTAAGTCTACCTAAAGATTTTATAATATTCAACATTGTATTGAGTATTATAAGATCTTTATTATCCAGAAGTGCATTTTCTGGCAGTTGTATTTGAATATAACATTACTTAAGTTTACAGTAAGGTATAAAGTTTAATTAAGTCACATCAAAACTTTAAATAATGAAAAAAATTATTGCAATACCTCAACAGATAACAAAAGGACAAACAATTTTTAAATTTGTATTTTGCATTGTTAATTCCTTTGAAACAAGTAGTAATTTTATTCTGATTTCGTTAGTAACTCTCCATCAATTAAACATAAATAAAAGTACACCTAACGTATTTGTTACATTTTTATTTAACGAATAGAAATGGGTTATATATAAAAAAAATAGTTTTAATGTTTTAACAGAAAAATCAATTTTACATTAAGCAATATTAAACCTTAAAAATTAGCAATGAAAATTATATATTTTAAATATAAAATTAATTCTGAACTTTAGTCCAAAATAGTTCAATAAATTCATATTTTAATTCCGATTTATTAAAATAGCAGGATCAATCTATTAATACTTCACGTAAGTTTAATTCTAAAAAGGGAGGTTTATGATTTCTACGTCTTGTTTTCATTGATGAATTATGCATCTGTATTAGATATAAACATATATATCTATGTACCAACATTTAAAACAAAAATGTGTAAATATCACGTCCTAACAATGCAAATAAGATTGCATTTGAACTCAATTAAATCTTTTCACGTTTTAAAAATTAGCATAACATGTTACGCTGGCCGTAATGAAAATTTGGAGCACTACTTGTAAACCCTGCCCAAACTTCCTAGGACATTACGCTAAAGGTCAGTTACACTTCGAAGTATATAAAAACATTCCACATTAGAGTAAGAACAGTAGAACATCATCAGTTTCTAAAAGAACAACTAAACACAACAAAAATGAAATCCATGGTAAGTAATCTTAATCTGATTAATTAAACTGCTAAATAAATGCCAAACGATAAAATTAAAAAAAGTCAGATTTTAACATAAAGAGAGGTAGTATAAGCTAAGAAAGATAATGTTTAGACCTCCTTGCGAAATTGCAAACACTGAAGTTTTGCAGTAATATAGATTGTTGTCGAAACTTATAGCTGCACAATAAAACCGTCAAAACGACCCTCTGTTAGGAAAAAATTTTAATTAATGGAAACTTTACGGCTTGAGGGAAGGGTAACAGTAACATTCATTAAATTAAGAAGGTTTTACGTTACCAGGGTTTGAATTATCGACGTTCTACTGTCTGTAGTTTAACATTAACTTTTCTGTTGTTTACTTTTAGATCCTTGCTATCGTTACCCTGTGCGTTGCCACAGTTTATGGAGGAGTCTTGGCCCCAGCACCTCTGGCGTTTCCCCCACCTCCTGTAGCATATGCAGCAGCTCCAGGCTTAGCCCTGCCACCCCCACCACCATTAGCCTATGCCGCTGCACCAGCTCTCGCTTACCCACCACCACCCCCACTAGCTTATGCAGCTGGTCCAGCTTACGGTCTTCCACCCCCACCACCTCTAGCCTACAGTGCTGCCTTTCCTTGGTAAAATCCCTTATGATTAAAAGAAATATTCCACTGTATAAACAATGTAGATATGACACTGTAAATAAATATACTTATGTATAAACTTCCTTGAACGATGTCGTTTTTACAAAATTTGCGTTTAGACTAAGCAAGCAACAAGTTAAATACAAATATTAGATATATAGTGTTCGTTCGGGATAAACAACGATTTAAAAAATGAAAAAAGAGTCACCCTAATTCACCACCGAGATTAATAAATTCCACAAATTTCCAACGACGGCCCCCATGGGACATCAGTGGTAACACATCAACGCTCCTTAGGCAGTCAAGAAGAATATGATTATAATAAACTTTTTCATGACAATAAAACTGTTTTTATTCAATTTAAATACAATTGAAAAAACTTTAACGTATTTGAATTTAAGACTTAGGTACTTCGTTTCGCTTCACCCACTACTTGTTTTATAAATAAACAAATTATGTATAAGTAAGCATAGATAATATACAAGTATCTACATTTCAAAATTTCATATAAAATTGAACTTTTTCTCTTCTAACGGTGGTCCAGAAAACGTACCTCATTAATAGTAATTGTAAAAATAAGTAATTGCCTCAATTTTCACAGAAAGATAAAGGTTAACAGCTACAATAACCAAGTAGCAACAAGATCAATGAATTTGATATTGTACTTGAGACTGTTAACCAGTTGCATTAACAGCAAACAACGGTATAAGTAATGATCTGTCACCTAAGCTGCTTTATTTGAATCGTTTGCGTAGGTACAGCATCGAATTTCGTTACATAAAATAAATTATTTATTTCGGTTTTGTAATAACTATTTAGCTGTCAACTATGTACTATACAATAAACACATCAAGAGCCTTTTTTACGTAAACGGTAAAGAAATTGGCCTATAAATAATTGATTTAATTTAATAACAATAACTTTCAATAACACCCTTATTAATAAATACGATCACAGGTAAAGGGACAATAAAATTCTAATGAGTAGTTATCTCCATGGATTTCATGGATCACAATGAGATCATTATCAAACATAAAATTTCGTTTTACTGAAAATTTGAAGTCTAGCTAATATAAGTAAGGACATTTTCATGCAACTACACTTTTCATTGTAGATTATTACTTATTGGTAATAATTTATTGCTATTATTATTAATATTTCATTACTTTTTCTACTCACATTTTAGAAAATGTTTCTCAGTTTTTCCTATTCATATAAAAAACGATATTAAAATAAATCCAGACTTTGAGAAACGACTAGGAGTATACCTTTACGTAAAATAAAAAATAAGAAACGTGGATTTCTGGCAGGAAATAATCAGAGAATACGCGGACAAACGAACTTAAGAAAATTTTAGGGAGAAATAATGACGCTACACCAGAGAAATGAGTTGGTAATTAACCGTTTGATAGCTTCTTTAATCTGCAACAAAAAAAGTCTCAAAAATGTTTTTCGCTTTTTTCGAGTATGTTTCAAGTTTCCCCCAAAAATCAATCCTTGAAACATACAATTACAATATTACAATTAAAAAACATGTTCTCTTATATAGTCAAACTGCAAATGTAAATTTGTACCCACAAATTTGTTTTGTTGTAAGATTTACCCCGTTATGTTCAAACCATAGATTTCTTATTAATTTTCCTATAATCCATAAGTAGAGAACTATTTTCTATATTTTTTCAAAATTTTANTGATAATTTTAGAGGTTTCTAATGTGATGTCGTAAATAAACATATTTTTTGCGCTTACATTGCAAACGCTGGCTGAACCCTACGAGGTAGATCAAAATAATGTACTACAATATTGTACATCTTAAAAGGGTATACAAAAAAGTCCGTGATGGTATATGTCTATCTCTCAGGGATAACCCACAATAACCAATTTTATCCTTTACTTTTTATGAGAAATATAATGACTTATCTACGAAGCGATTGTAGGCAATACAGCATTAATTCTTATCCAATTAAGCACCTTAAATACACTTTGCATTTAATATAGATCAATATGGCCCTTTACAACATGTAATTTAAATGAATATTTTCGAAGATATTACAGATTTAAAATGAAGAAACATAGCGGTTGCGGCGGTACCGGCCGGGAGGCCGGTTTCTATTGTCTAATGACAAAAAACTGTGAATGTTGTATATAAAGTCATTCTGTAGTATATTTAGTATGTTCAGGAGGTATCTTTTGAAGATTTCCCCTTTTCGATAATAATCTAAACAAACAAAAATATATTTAGTAACAGCATTGCACCCGTGCGAAGCTGGGGCGGGTCACTAGTATTATATGTAAAAGAAATTATAAGTGTTGTCAGCACAGGGCAAAGTAGTATTACGTAGTTAGTATCAACAATTTCTTATGCTGAAGTGTACGATGTGTTGCATACCTATTCACAAACAATTCTTTTAAATTTAATTTTTCACACAATTTTTAACACAAAGAAAGTAATTAAGCAAATTGTTCACAAAAGTGAATTTCGACCACTCGAAGCAATGGTGCTAATATTTTCGAGCTCACAGTAACTTATAGGGGGAAGAACTAGTTTCAATAATTTTTAATTTACTACAGTAGTACGAAGAATCAATCAAATCTGTAGAAAAACGATTACTGATTTTTCTAATTTATTTCCACACCTAACATTTTCCTGAAGAGTTTTGCAAATCAAGCCAACGAAACGTCGCAAAACCTAGTACCTATTCCACTACCTGGTATTCCACGGGTAAACTGGAAATTCTGCAAATTTTTTCTCGTATAACACATACATGAGAACATGAATGAGAATTAAACATAACTTTAACAACATATACCTATTACCTACCTCAATCTATCAAGGACTTAGCATTTAGTGGAATACCTTACTGTACAAATACAAATTGCTTTTTTCATTATTTGAAACATGAAACAATACTGATATCCTTACAAAATTTCGTGGCTTTTAAAGTCAACTTAAACCACCCCACTTCTATTTCTTGTCCCCTAAAAATATAAATCAAGATCGTACTTTTAATCTGAAATTTAACTATACAATAATAGTGTCCATGCCTACATCATTTAATGCTAATTTAAATAACAAGTTCTCACAAACTACATTAATATTCATGAAATAAATATTAAATGTACAAATCAATGACATCAATCAAAATAATTAGACTAAGTCTCGCTGAGTTTTTAGATGCAGTACATTATTGACTCAATAAATACGTTACTATCCAATAAGTAAAAAATTCTATTTTCTTAAATAATATAAACACAAATTTGATAAAGTTTTTTATTCCTTTAATTAATGCAAAATTGTTTTACCCTTGATGATCACAACAGAATTCTCGCTGTGATTTTTAATTA
>NW_020442430.1:236967-244588 GCF_000699045.2 Agrilus planipennis
TGTCTGAAATAAATGCAATTTTAAAGTTTTAATTATTATTTAAACATATTAAAAAGTTTTACGCTCATTATTAATAGAGATTGAAACTAAATATTTTTTTGTTTCGAAGTTGAAATCAAGGCATATTCACTGCCAAAGTTCAGTTAAAAATTTTCCATATTATTCGTTATTTCTTATTTTATTCAAAGTTTTTGGTCAAATTCCAAATTTTCTCAAACCGTATACTTTTTTTTAGTATAAATAGTATTTATTTACCTCATGATATGCTGCAAAACCTAATTAATCACGAATTTCTAATTTTATGTACTCTTGTCTCCGATTGTACCTCCCAAACACCCTTAATACTGCACGATAAAATATAGGATGACAACTGTTTTTATCCCTAACAATATTTTACGATTTCTCTAAAACACTATTAGTGAAAAACAACAACAATTTCGCTTTCTTAGTCACCCTAAATAATATGAAAGTTACTCATAAAATTCCTTATATTTTGACTGGCCAAGATAGCAGGGTATATGGACATATAAAGGGAAAATCGCATTGCAATTGCACTATCTGATCCTTACAGCATATTTTTTGTGAAACTTTTAATTTTCTGCTTTAAAAGTAAATCGCTTAACAATTCAGACTATTCTGACACATCATGTGCGATGCTAAAAAAGAATCGATTCTTTTTATAGTTTTCATTTATTGCATCTCAATTGCTTACCTGATTGTTATTCTTATCTCACATTTTTGAAAATGCGTTAATTATTTTAAACTGCTCACTGTTGTGCTAATTGTAACAATTCGTGACATTTTAATTAATTACTTTTTTACGCCTCTTAATTACCAATTGATTTGTAAGAAAGCAGCGTGAAAATTGAATGATAAACAGTGAGAAGAAATTCGTGAAAGTTTTTGGCAACTGTTACATAAAATGCAAATTGCTGCTCCATCACGTTCCAGTTTTGGCGATGTGAATTTAAATCACCAATGGTAATTTACAGTGGCCTGGTGTTCTGTTACTGTTTTATTGTTTTATTGTACTCATAAAAGCTGTCTAAGCCCGTAGGAGTTAGACAATCATACATTTATTGCATAATTTTCAACATAGAATTAAATCTGAACATATATAAATGCCGTATCCATTTTACCACTAATTCGCTACTTACTATTATTATTATTATTACAAGTTCTTCCCCCCTATTAGTCACTGTGAGCTCGAAACTGTTACCACTACTTCACTTTTGTCAACAATTTGTTTAATCACTTTCTTTGTGTTTAAAATTGCTTGAAAAATTAAATTTAACGGAATTGTTTGTAAATGGATATGCAACACATCGTACACTTCAGCATAAGAAATTGCTGATACTAACTACGTAAATAATATTATACTTATACTCTTGGTAATAGGCATTTCCCGAAACAATTGTCAAACGATTTTGGATAAATCCTAAAAATAAAACTAAAAATTATAATATACACATTATACTAATGTAGATATACGTGTAAACCAGAAAGATGTAAGCAGAATTAAAAGTAGCGATATGTTTTATTATAATTGGTTGCCACATACTCTTTGTAACGTTATGTTATCGTAAAATCTAGAACAGCGGTCCCAAATGACATTCCGCGGATCCTGGCGTTTCATGGAAGGGTCTTACAGGTTCCGCAAGATACAGCGTCTTTATCTCAATAAAAATATTCAAAATTTTGCGAAAAGCAATCGTTCTGTATTTAATCGTAACAACGACATATGTTACATAACCAAACCAGTAATGAAGGCCGAACCCTAAAGCTGTTCATTGTATGACAGAGACGAAGATCGCTATTTTTGTTAAAAAAACAGACCGCGATGCCAAATGATAGGGTGGGACATCCGGTCTTAGGTGAAGATACAATGAATCGTATACAATTGTTCATTAGTACATTCCTGTTTCCCCGACAAAATATCCCCAAGACAAATTTTTGTCTTAGGGATATTTAGTTTGGAGATTTTTTGTTGGGGATAGTTTGTGAGGGGATCAATACACCTGATACCCAATTATTACCTTTCTAATATTGATTTAACGCAAAAATCTACTGTGAAAAATCTGGGGGTGTGGTTCAACGAATCTAGATTTCAATACGAACTCATTATCCTCATTTAAGAAGTCCTTACAGGAACTTCTCTTTTGTGAATGATAAATAATTGAAATTTACATACTGTACGTTAATCATCATTTCTATTGTATAAATAAATAAACGTATCTACATCAAAGCCAAACAAACTAAGTTTTTCAACATAATTCAGTAGGTATAGATTTAGATATGAATCATTTTTGGACTTTTTTCCTTTACTTGTGCTATAATGCCTTCTCTTGGACCAAGTTTCAATATTGCGAGGCGATAAATAAACAATAACTCGTTAAAAACTATAGATTCGCTACTCATTATTATCCTTTAGATTAAACAGGTATTAGGTATAATTATTGTAATTTATTAACTACGGCTCTGTTGTTTGACTGAATACAGCTCTGTTGTTCTTCTCTAAGGAATTCGGCAAAAAAAGTGTAGCTTATGATAAGAAAATGTGTGTATTATATATAAATCTATTTATGTCAGTCTCGATTAAGAGTTACGTGAAGTGTATCTTTAAGTCTGTCGAATTATCCTTAAGGATCAAATGTGCTGCTGTATTGCATTTGTTTATATTTAGGAGGTAACTATTGTGACTTTTTATAAACAATTTGTCAAATTATGTGTACACAAAAGTTTTACTTTGATATATCTCATTTTCTACAGATTTAGATAAAATTTTCGTCCTTCTACCACAGAGAAGGATAATCTTCTTCAATTTGGATTTCAAATATGTATTTGATTGCGGTTTCGAATGTACTTTACACAACCCAAAAAAAGAATTTCATCGTATTCTCTGAAATAGCAATAAACTTTCCTACTCTAATTTTCTTGAAATTTCAGTTCAGAGTGCGGATTAAGACTATAAATATAGTTAGCAACCCAACCCAACGTTTAGCTACCCAAATCTACCAAAAATAAGTTTTTTTTGTGACCCACATTGCTGTAAACAAATGAAGTGTACGGTAACGAAAACACTCACGTCTGAATGTTATCATTTCCTACCGTAACCTAGCCTAACCTTACAGGACAATGCTTTAACTGCTTCTTCTCTTCTTAGCATTTCTAGTAAAAGTTGAGCATTAAAGAGTAGAAGAAAATTCATTAAAACAAAATAACTCTCATATTTAATAAGTAATAATGCCTATAGCTGCAATATCTAGAAGGTATTGAAATTTCAATACCAAATTTGCACAACTTAAAACCAGTAAAACATACTTTCTTAATGGAATTCCTTGTATATTTTAATACACGTAAGTGCTCACAATTAACATATAACGTATTTTAAAGTACATTTGACAACACTAAAATGTTTAGAAATTGATACCAATACAGCTCTCAATACTATTAATTTTAGTAAATTTTACTGTTACATCCTTCATGTACTTCAATTTCCCATAATAAATAATAGCTTTACAAGTAACAAGTCAATAATTGGACTGACTTCTACAGTATTAGATTAATTCAGCTCTGACCCTCTTTATTCCTACTTTTGCTTCTAGTATCCCTTCAACTAGTCCTTCGTGTCTCAGAAAACGTGATGCTCTTTACAAAACTTCTTCTTCATGATTCGCCTATAACACCACATTAAAATTAAAAAGAATATATAAATATTAAAAACGTACTAAATATTATTGTATCTATATTTCAGAACAATTAAGTGCAGTGATGAGAACTATTTCAACATTCCATGAGAGAGGAAAGTTTCCAAGATTTCAGGTAGGTGATGCTTTATATTCGGGGATGAATAATAATAAGTGAAACGGATTTTATTTTGAATTACTGAGTAAATATGTATTTGTTTCAGGTAAGTGGAATATGTTGTGCATGATAGAGGAAGTTATTGAAGTTATATCGTGGGTAAGGTTTAGTAATCCAAACTTAAAAATAAAAGCGAAGTAATAAAAATAACGGTATCAGAATATCACTTAGATGTTCACCTGACTCTTATTGCAATATTCGTCGAACATCCCACAGTACCCCAATTACTTTTTAATTGTGAAAGTGAAATTGATTTTATACATCAAACATAAAAAAAACAAAAATTGAAGAAAAGCATTCCCAAATAAAAATTGTAAGTCAGTGTCTTTTCTAAATAAAATTTAATTTTTAAAGTACCTGTTGTATGTTTTAGAGCATCAGTTCCTTTGGAAAGGTAAAATAGTACATTATCATCATAAGGTCGTTAGTCCTAAAACTGGTTGGACACGTACCTCTACAAATCTTCGCATTTCCCTAAAACTAGAACAACCCACATTCTTAACTATTTGTGAACAGTAATCTAATCTAAGTCTACGTCTACCTCTCCTAACTTCCGTTTCTGCCTGTAATATGTCTCTGGCTAGACCTTCATGCCCGAGTAGAAGAAGAAATATCTACTTTCGTGCAATTTTTGTATCTTAAAAAAAAGCATTTACGTTTAGAGAAGAATTGTTATCAATATATTACTGTTTAAAGGCGAGCCTCGTAGAGAACACTTATTCAAGACTTTTGATGACTTTGTAACAAAATCAAACATTGCCTGGTTATGATAATGTGGTATCTCTTCAACTGACGGGACCCCAGAAAAGAGACTAACAAAGAGAATGAAGAATAAAAATGCTAGGATACAATCCTGTCAGTGCATAATTGATTGATTGCTAGCTCGATCAGGTGTGATTCTGATTGTTTAGCTCCATTTATGCTTGTGAATATCTTCAAAAATAAATTTTTTGAAGAACAGATATCTTTAAGGACTGTAAATGTAATTTTTCCCACTAAGTTTTGAATAGGAATATGTCTATCTGTATTTCATATTATTCTGTAAAATTAAAATATAAATTGGTAAGGAATACGATTTTTTTCTGGACTTCAGTAAAATTTTTAAAAATACCTCACCTAAAATTACTTGCCGGACCTTGGTATAATAGGGTTAAGATGCTGTGTCAATTCCTAACTTTTATAAAGGAACCATCTTGATCAAAAAGCTGATTTAAATATTACAAAAACATTGATTCCACACAAAGTCAAGCCTTTGAAGATTTCTTAATGCATGAATAATAAATAATAACTAATCTACTACGATACTGTATGAAATTCAATATTAGTCTTAAGGTCGTAACAGAAAACTTACGGAAGTTTAATATTTTGTTACATTTATTAAATTTGCCTAACGATTAATAGACATACACATAAAANAAGGGTAACAGTAACATTCATTAAATTAAGAAGGTTTTACGTTACCAGGGTTTGAATTATCGACGTTCTACTGTCTGTAGTTTAACATTAACTTTTCTGTTGTTTACTTTTAGATCCTTGCTATCGTTACCCTGTGCGTTGCCACAGTTTATGGAGGAGTCTTGGCCCCAGCACCTCTGGCGTTTCCCCCACCTCCTGTAGCATATGCAGCAGCTCCAGGCTTAGCCCTGCCACCCCCACCACCATTAGCCTATGCCGCTGCACCAGCTCTCGCTTACCCACCACCACCCCCACTAGCTTATGCAGCTGGTCCAGCTTACGGTCTTCCACCCCCACCACCTCTAGCCTACAGTGCTGCCTTTCCTTGGTAAAATCCCTTATGATTAAAAGAAATATTCCACTGTATAAACAATGTAGATATGACACTGTAAATAAATATACTTATGTATAAACTTCCTTGAACGATGTCGTTTTTACAAAATTTGCGTTTAGACTAAGCAAGCAACAAGTTAAATACAAATATTAGATATATAGTGTTCGTTCGGGATAAACAACGATTTAAAAAATGAAAAAAGAGTCACCCTAATTCACCACCGAGATTAATAAATTCCACAAATTTCCAACGACGGCCCCCATGGGACATCAGTGGTAACACATCAACGCTCCTTAGGCAGTCAAGAAGAATATGATTATAATAAACTTTTTCATGACAATAAAACTGTTTTTATTCAATTTAAATACAATTGAAAAAACTTTAACGTATTTGAATTTAAGACTTAGGTACTTCGTTTCGCTTCACCCACTACTTGTTTTATAAATAACAAGCATTATGAAAAATCAGGTAGAACTATTTAATTTTGTGATTTGTATTATTATGCGCCATTATTTCGTGGTAAACAATTACCATCAAAGAACCTAAAGATACTAATATCATAAATGTGCACAAAATAAAAGTTCCCGATCAATATTATTGAAAATTTATGAATTAGTTGGACTTTTCCGGTGAATAAAATTGATTACTGTACAACTCCTACGTTTCGCTCACGATTGTGAGCTTTCTCAAAGAATCGACCTGTAGGAATTGTATAATAGTTCTTTTTCTTTCGAAAAGTAAGGAATTCATAAATTTTCAATAACAATTTTACGTTTAAAAATGTCAAAAGTTAATGTTAATTCATTCGTATAAGCGTGAAATGTATGTAAGTACTTATATTTTAAGTGTTTTGAATGCAAATTGGCTGAATTTCGACCACACTCGAAAATATATATGATTAATATATTATGTTTAATGGAGTATCAAGAAATAATTGTGAATTAGGTACCCAGTACAAAAAATGACTTTATTAACAAAAAGAATCAATTTGGCACATAAAACATGACACTTAAAAAAATAATAATTTTCTTTCTTCTTCCTCTTCCTTTACCAAATCTTCAAAGCAGCTGGAGCAATTGGAAGAGCAGCTTTGGCGAGTAATGGAACTGGACCAATGGCAGGCAAAGCAAGTGGAGCGGGAGCCAAAATTGGAGCTGGGGCCAAAAGTGGTGCTGGTGCTATGGCAAGTGGAGCAGGAGCCAAAAGTGGTGCTCCAATAAGACCTCCATGAGCGGTGGCGAAAATAAGAACCACAACAGCAAATACCTAGAACAAGAAAATGATAAAACTGAAAAAGGTCTCAACACAATTTCTTGGTAATACTCCAACGAATTGCTTGAATCTGACGGACTTTAACAGCAATAATATTTTTCTATAAAGGCTTAATGATTCTTAAAAGTGAATATAAAAGAAATATTTGATTATTTCTTTGAAAAAATGATACTTAAATGTTGTATTGCATTGAAGTCAAGGAGAATCACACTGACAATGAAGAAAGAACTGCTTCCTAAAAACTTAATAGATAAATATGGATTAATGCAGATTTTAAAGATCTCCAATACCCATATTGAAAATGAAAAGTAAAACTATTCTACTAAAACTTGAATGTTGATTTAGAAAAATTAGTTATAACGAATGTATAGGCGTATGCGCACATAAAATAAATCAGATGAGAATGAATTAAACAAATAATAAAATACCTACGTTTAATTTATATTGGGATATAAAATCTCGAATAATTCATGGTTTTTGAACCTTCCTTTAAATTTTGTTCTTTAAATAATTTGGAATAAGGTGAATGTAAAAATGAAATTTAAGGATGTTGTCGAAGGATATAGAAAATAAACACCAAATGTAAATATCTGCTAAGAATATGCTAAAACTGGAAAATACAAGAGCGAAAGTTTTTTAATTTTACCAGTTGGTTTACACATAAAGTATTTTCAAAATAAAATCTTTATTTATAAT
>NW_020442430.1:244708-249465 GCF_000699045.2 Agrilus planipennis
TGTTTGATGAAATTTGTAATTTTATCGTGATAGTTGAACTAGTTACTGTACTTCTGTTCGTCTTAGAATCAGGGATTGTTTATATAGTAGCTCGTGCAGCCTTCGAAGGCGAACATATACGCGGTCCTTTTTCCGTAAGGGGGGTACAATATTGAATAAAATTGCAAAGACTATAAGTTTCTTAATTTTTATGAAGTTGATATTAGCTGGCCTCCGGTTATATCTGCGATACCGAAACCACACCACCATCGTTTCGCTCTACTGACAGCGTTTGTAATATACTTATATATGTATGTGTATGATAAGACAGGAATAGACGCAGGATAATCACTTTTTTTTAACGATCCTTATTTTCAATACTAAAATTAATTATGATTAATCCAGTTATTAGCAGTTAGATACTTATAATTAAGTATATTAAGAGCGATTATTGTGCATTCTATAGACAATTTTAAGAACCCATAATTTGTTTGTTATAGGTATCAATAAGGTTTATTAACAGTAAAATTTTACGTTACAATCTATAATAAAAATAATGTAAGATATTAGTCAATAAGTCTCACACGTGGGCCGCGATTTCAAACTTATTTGTTCTCATCAGCACACCATAAGTAATATATGATAAATTACTAATCAAACCAGTGGCATATTTAAGGACTAATTCAATCTGGCTACCCCTATTAATGGCATTTCTTTATATGGTTGCCATAATAATATAAAGTATTAATTGTAAAAAATAATACCACAGTTGTTTAAAAAAGTAAAAGCTTTTCTTCGGAACATCTGTGACGCATGAGAGCCAAATCCAAAAACTTAGTAGTTCTCAACAGGCTGCTTTCTACTGAAAGCACAGCCATCGAATTTTTCGCGTTCGGGTCATGGTATTGCGTAAGTAGTTTTTTATTTCAGAAAGTATCGAGAATCATATCTTTGCTGTACAGTTAAACGTAGGACACAAGCAATATTAATACATATAGGGATGTGTACATTTTCGTTAAATTTTTTGACTCAGTTGCAATGAAACGCTGTGCTACGTCAGAACCATATATACCTACAGTCTTTAGGAATCCCGACAATATATACATTTATTTATAAAATTATCCAAATTATCAACTGAAGCAGTTTTATACAATTGTGCTAATCTGGGCTTTAAGCGAATAAACCTCGTAACCACCCTTCTACATCAATTCGACTATAATTCAGATGAAGTCGCAAGTCGAGTAAACCGAAGTTATTCCACATTCCTTAAATTAAGACGATATACCCTCATTATATCACGATTTAGTAAAACATTACGTTTAACGGCAAATATCACTTTGATCGAGTCATTTAACAAGACTGCTTACGGCGTGCTGATGAGAAGAAATAGGTATAAAAACTATGTTTAAACATATTTTTCTTTCTATAACTGTGAAAGCCGCTTGTCTAACATTTGAAATACTTTAATTAGCAGCAAATATCAGCAGATACAAACGTACTACCGCATCAAAATTACCATAATTTAACTAAATTTCGATTCCTGATGGTGTTCCTCCACATCTGAAGCGCGATCCCGCGTGATTTGCTAAATAATTTTAGTGTCAAGGGTACATAAATAATTATTCAAACATGTTGCGGTAATACAGGCTTGAAAATGACCTCACAGAGAGCGTCGAAACGTCGCCGATTAAACAAAGATCTAAATTCACTATTTATGATTTTTTAATTCGTCATGGAAAAATCTGAAAGTTTTTTCGTTCCTATTGGTCAGAAAAACCAGCTTGGCTTTGATACTTTGTAATATAGATAATGATGACTTTTACATCGAAAATTAGGAACAGAAGATAAAATGCCTTTTTTGAGTCATAGCATGGATGATGCAACTAGCCTTCAAAAATGCGTATGAAAATTTAGGTCAAAACCTTGAAAGAGAGAATTCAAAGTGCAAAATTTCGGTCCAGACATCAATTCTTACTTTTCCACTTTATACTTAACATTTGCTAAAGAGGCGGTTGATTTTTATCAGTATGAGCAAAACTTAGAATAAATTGCATCATAACAAAACACACCGGATCAGTTCAGATATTTAATATACCTATTTATGTATTTGTGTTACGTGTACCGAGAGACAACGCAAGTTATTTAACACACTTTCGTACTTCCTATGAAAAAAATGTTACGAATATGAATAAACGTGATATAAACAAACGATTTTTACGAATTAATATGCACTGCCCACATACATACTGGGTATATTTACTACTTATTTAAAAAGGAATCTTTTAAAAATAGAATATAGAAATAATAAGTTTATGCACTCACAGCTGATTCTTTATTCCGTACACTTTCTTAACATGGGTTATTGAATCAGCCCTTTCAAAGTAAAAGCTGTTTTTCTTGTGAATAAAGCATGTTGTTATTTAATTTCGAAATTTTATTTTGTAGAAGATATAAATAAGAACTTAGCTTTGCATACTATAACGTTTTTAAGATGTAATTAACGAAAAGTTTATGGTCAATTTTTGAAGTCATCTATGCGGAAATTATTACATATTTTCACTATTCACTCAATACGCATATACATATAATTAATTTGAGTTGATTTCTGAAACCATGACAATTTTTCGGTCAAAAAAGTTAATAATAATAAGCCTAATTTTAGTGAATAAACAGAACTATAGATTATTATCTTAACTAAGCGTTGAATCTCATTAAAAATCGTCACTTAAAATGTCAATTTTGTACTTAAAAAAAACTTTTGAAAGTGCACTTAGAAAGAATATTTCAAACATCAACCCCTAAAGGCAGTGCGTAGCATGAATTTCTGCCACCCGGGACGAACTCTAAATTTGCCGCCTTTCCAATTAAGGTCATTTATTTAAATCGGTCGGGATCATAGTAAAAAGGTATACGCAAACATCTACTTTTGATTTTAAATTGTCAGGAGATAAATAGCGTAAATTAAAAAGGTATGGCAAATTTCTACGTATGTCTATTTTAAAGATTAAAATATACCTAATATGATAATTTACAAAGAATTTTCCTTACAAAATTTTATCCATACATACATACATACATTGGCTAGATACTATTAATATTTGATTGAAATTGAAGGGTTTTACATAGCACAAGGGTGAAATCCCTGAAGTCCACATGACCAACTATAAGATAATAAGTATAAAACAATAAATAATTAAATAAACATTTTTCGTCAAATTCCCTTTTTTGCTGTATTTTCGATTGGATAAAAAAAGTTTTTCTTCCAATCATGTTGTAGTTCTCTTCTCCAAATTAAGTAGTAATAGCATTGTGGCCTTCAAATTGCAAAATATGTTGAAAACTACGATTTTGAGATTAGATTCATTACAAAAATGTCCCTATGCCTGTGAAAATTTAATAAATTTAAAAGTAGTTACCTACTCCCTGCAATTGAGTATAGATGGTGTTTGAATTATTGTGTAGCATTAGTTATTGGTTCATATTTGTCCATAGATATCTCTTTTCCTTTTAAAAGCTAATTTATAAATCTCAAAAGAAAAATTGTAAAAATAAAATAAGTTCTTTATCAATCCAGTTTTGATGGTCCCAGGACTAGAAGTGCTCTTTAGGGGACATTCATAAAACACATTAATTGAAAATTTACCTTTTTCGACTCCTCCCCCTCCCATCAAGAGCTAGACCCCCCTATAAACGATTCGTTGCGATTAATAATAGCATACAAATACTCATCATCATCATAAGGTCTTCAGCCTGAAAACTAATTGGACACGCACTTCCACTTCTTCCTATCTTCAGTCAATGTCCCTTGAAAACTATGGCAATCTACAACTATAACTATTTGCGAACAGTAATCTAATCTCAGTCTACTTCTCCCCGTCTCAACTTCTGCTTTTAATATGTCCGTAACTTACCCCTCATGTATGAGGATGTGCCCTACCAACCTACCTCGCCATATTTCTCATTGGCTTCCACTCTTTGTTCTCCTACTGTTTTTTAATGCCTCCTCACTTCTAACATTTTCTGCTTTTCTCTCTACGATATTTTTAACATCCCCTATAACTCCACATCTTAAACAACTGAGTAGCGCGCGCTTCTCCATAGTCTTACATTCCCATGTACTGAGAGTGAAGATGTTATACATCAAAAAGAGCAAGAAATCATGGAAAATTATTTTTTCACCATTTTCAAAATACCTTTTAACTTTTCTCTTATGGTATTCCAAGGTAATTAAACAATTATTAGTAACGTATTTGAACTACCTACCTTGAAATCAGATTTCGTATTAATCACTACATCGAATATCATTAACGGATTCGAGGGAGGAAGGGAATAGGGGAAATTTCCTATACCAAGAGCGCTACTACTTATGAATTACTCCAGTACCGTAAAAAATGTGAGAATAATTGAATTAGATTTGCTCATTAATATAGAAAAAACAAAAAAGATAAACTGTCTTCATTGTTAATAAAAAAATGTCATTCAACTTTGTAACCACAAGTACTGAATTTTGAAAAACACGCCACAATGTAGATTGTAGAGTTTATTCTAAGAGCTAAACTTCGATAGAAAAAACAATAACTATTTCTGGGTCTGTCCCTGTTGAATATAACCACGACACATTCATTATTTAATAAAACAAAACGAAAAATTCAAAAATATGTTTATTTGTCATTATAATTTTAGTAACAATTTGTAGTAGTAACTAAGTACATAAATATTCGTTGTGAGTAAAGCAAAAAGCTAAAAATTTTATTTAAAAAAAATATTAAAAGAAGTCA
>NW_020442430.1:249703-266458 GCF_000699045.2 Agrilus planipennis
ATAATTCCTTATTTCCACAAAAGATGTAAAACCACCAAAACTAAAAAAAAAAAAAACATAAAAGAAAATAATTGAAAGGATAATTATAAACAACGGTAGCTGATAGTGAAGTACTTAAACAAAAGATTTTAGTTGAATTTGGTAACACCCGGGTGCCGGAGGTTACACTACCCGGCTAACATCTATAAACACACTGTAAAGACCACCACCCTTGTTGGCCATCTGTGTGGATGTAAACAAAAGATAAGGAAACTCTTTATGTTTTTTGCGTCCGACTTCGGTCGCTATATCTGCATGGGATTACTTGGGATTTGCTAGAAATGATTCATTAGAAATAGTCGCTACACCCGAACTTGGCGTTACATCCGAAGTCGTCGTCTCAACATGAATTTTGTACTAAAATATGCTTTAAATTCAAGGGACTTAAATTTAACGTCGCTGTAGCAAAATGGTCGCAGAGGTCAAAAAAAATGAAAGCCATTCTATTGTATTTTTTTTTAGAAAGGTTTTTTCCTTAACCACGTTGCTGAACTCACCGTGCGATTGTCTTTTTGATCCAGTTTACACCCTCCAAAACTCTCCACTAACATATTCCTTTAACAGAGTAAATAATCAAAATATACTACGTACTATTACTCGTTCTTAACTCATCCAAATCTAACAACATCGGAGCTAAATTTAGCCTTTAAAATTAACAAAAAAATTGGGTAATTAAATAATTCCGTTTTTATTAGTACCACTTAATAATGTTGGATGAAATTTTACAAAATTCTAGAAATTTTAAATGGTACCTACATCGATCCTTTTAAAATTGCATTGCATGCAATACTGGTGGGACTGATGGCGATTATATTATTCGACAGGTGGGACTTTACTCCTCTAGAGCTATCGATCAATTGGACAAACGGCGACTAGATCGAGAACGAGATTCAGTACGAATTTTATTTAATTACTGTTTTTTTCTTTTTGAGGGAAATAGAACTTCTATTTCGCGATAAACAAAATAAATAATAATTCTAATAAAAATTATAAATGAAAGTTAATAAGTGAATCCTTAAAAATTACTTTGTAGTTTCAAAGGTTCAAAAACACCACTGTACTAACAACACTCAACAAGTATTTTTGAACATTTCAACCATTTCAACTGGAATATTGGCTGTGGCTTCGACTACTTTAGTTTCAAAACTCAATAAAGTGAAAATTAATATATCTAAGTGTGCTGAATGAAAAACACTGCAATATAAAAAACTGTCAGAATCAGAGTTTAACACCAATTTTACTATAAAAACATGGCAGATAACGATGAAGATTCACGTGACGAAACAGTTATCACTTCGACGTTCACATTCACCAATAGATGGAAAAACGACTGGCAGTTCATTTACATTACGTGCTTCGCTACAATTGACTTGCACAATATTTTTTTATTTATGGAAATTCGTTCTGAAAGTACCAAGAATCCAAACGTAATAATGTACCTCGTAATATATCTTACAATTGGAATGGCTTTAATGTACCTTATCGAATTCACTACTCAGTACACAGGCCTAACCCTTTTACAGTTTAGAAACGTTTGTCCCCTCTTTCACGGTTTAGGCTACACAAGTCTCTTGAACGCATTTGGAATAACAATATGGAACTCATATGTACTATTGGATAGTATCCTTTACCTCATTAATTCGTTTCAAAAAACGATGGCATGGACACAATGCCCTGCGGAAATCCCGATCTGTTGGGATATCGCTATGCCATGTGATAATTGCCTAACTAATGAAAAAATGCTTTCATCTCGCTTCTATTATATAGAACGATATCTTAAAAATAGAACTGATCGAACCGATTCAGGTTCGTTCCCTACTCGTCGAATTACAGGACTACTAATTCTTTGGTTGGTGTTATTCTTTTTCTTAAAAGTAAAAATTACCAAGTTTTTAAAAATAATAACGTGGTGCACCATCATTGCACTAGTCCTATATCTACTAATGCTGCCCTTATTAACAACTTGGAGTAAAGGGTGGGATACGCTATTTTACCAGCAATCCTCAGACTTCTTGTCTTGGGAAAAATGGTCTATCGCTGGATTTCGAGTTGTATATATATTGGGTATAGCCAGACCATTCGTACCCATGTGCGGCACTTATTTACCGTCCACGTCCAAACCAGAAATATTAACCGTAGTTGTAGTGCTTATGCACATTATAGTCACCATACTAATGCATTTATTCGTTTATGTTCAACTAAATGCTTTATTTAAAATAACCAATTCAGACATTAAGAATTATGAAACTGTCCTGCTATGGTCATCCGACATACATTTAACATTCATACTACAGGGGATTTCATTGAACAGTAACCAACAATTATTGAGCATTATGTACTTAAGTGCAAATATACTACTGGTTTTTAAAAGTATACTGACTGAAATCACTGGCATAGTAGTAAATTTAAAAAATGCTTTTCCGAAATTAGGAACCTACGATTCGTACCTTTTCGCAATGCTAGTGTTGTTTTTACTCCTTTCTAGTATCACTTTATTACCTAGAACTAAGGAAAATATAGAAGACCTCAACTTTATGAAAGCATGTATTAGAGCATCAGAAGTCATTGTTGTTTCTTGTATGGTCCTAACACTGGCTTTTATTTACCCACTACAGAAATTTGCCGATGATGTTCACTACGCCACAGGATCACAACCGAACAATTTTTGGAAATGGACCTGGGGTGTTTTACCGTTTTTTATTTATTTCTTTCTATACCCCATGCATAACATTTTAAAAAACGCAGATCAAGAACGAATTGTCATTTTTTCCGTTCTTTTAACAATTTTGTTATCGCCCATTTTATTTTTTGCAATTTATGAAATATTTCGTCATATTAAAATGAAATACATTATCGGTGTCCTTGTGCCAAGGGAACGATGGGGTCCACGAGAACCTGACGAAAGACTACTTAGACGCCTTTATAATCCTCGTAATGAAACCAAAGCGAGAAGAAGACGCCAGACGTGCAAACACGACTGCCTTGTCTCTAATACGCATTTACAAGACATTATTGAAAATGAACAGTCATTTTGGAAAGAGCAAGGCATGAATGGGACATTACTTACTAATTTAAAAAATCGTAAGCATGTGAAATTTGAAAAACGGAATAATATATAAGAATATGTAATTTATGTAGTACACAAAAATTATTGGCAATATTACAAGATTATAAGCAAAAGGGTACCTATGCAAAAAGAACCTCACTTACCAATAATATCGGGGACATAAAAATCAGGATAACGCTTCAGTAATTCTTTGAACTTTTTGGTGCATTCTGCCTCTCGAATGTAATCAACTTCCCAAGCCAGTTCTCGTTTGGCCACAGTAACGATATTGTCAATAAACATACCCTTAGGAAAAATATTCCATACCTTCATAATGCCAACCAAATTATCGATATCACTCTCTATGCTCTTTGCCACTCCCGGATATTGAATTTTCATTGCAACTTCGCGTCCATCTAAACTTCTCGCCCAATGCACTTGTCCAATGGAAGCAGCAGCGAAGGGTTTCTCTTCAAATTCGGACAATTTGTGTTGCCAGTTGTCACCTAATTCGGACCTCAAAACTTGCTCGACTTGTCTATTGGGCATAAAATCAGCTGACTGTCTCACCCTTTCCAATGCTTTAGCTAACTGAGGTGATATCACACTTTCATCCTGTATACTCAACATTTGTCCAATTTTTAAAGCAGCACCTGTTTATTTATAACTCATAAATAAATGCACTTGTTTACAATCCTAGGTATTTTTACTATTCTACTAAACTGTTTAGAAAACGTTGTCAACTTCTGATCGTTCATATTTATATTTACAAAAGTCGTGAACGTACTACCCCTCAAGCAATGGGTCTAACAAGATGTTTTATTTTTATAGTAAACGTGTTCTTTGGAATAGGTGAAGCATTTAACGGAAAATGGAGAATAAAATCGGGCAAAAATAACTAGAAATCGCGTGTGGCCAAAATTCGATCAATTATATCACATTATTTTACCTAACACATTAAAAAAAAACGGTATTGTGTGGGACCACCCGTATAGCAGCATTCTATCACTGAACAGTGTTTTAATTTGAAAATTTCTAAAAATATACGACGTCACACTAGGGAAGGAAGGATCATATAAATGTGTCCACCTATGACAAGGAGGAAGTCCAAAAATCATAAAATTCATATGACGTAATTTATAGATGGCCTCTTTACTGAAAAAAAATTAATTCTGCTTTCCGAGTGAACCCCTCCCTTTTCCTTTTAGATGCTTTATCTATCTCTACAATAAATATTTTTTTAATTAGTCGTTCGCAATTTAAACGGATGCTTTTTACTGGATTATGTGTAAAGATAAATCATCCCCGCGTTTCTGTCTGTTCCCTTTTATTTCCATTTATCTATAGAATTTAGTTTTTAAAGCAAATATTGTAATTTACTTTTGAAAAACATTCATACCTGATACTTTTTCTTGTTATAGCAATTCTCCAAAATGTGTTTTTCTTACCTCTAACTTTACAAAGTGTGTCTACTATTCTGTTCATATTTGATTCAGTTAAAAATAATGTTGCCGGATCGTTGTTTTCACTCATTCCCAATGTTCTTTTCGTGAATTCAGCAGCAGTCCCAAGACCTAATCCAGCAGCTAAAGAACCGAAAGATAACATCCTTCCTATTCTTGATGAAGGGACAGTTCTTTGTTTTGCAGATGAGCTAAGCTAAATGATAAAATAATAATTATTATAATTTTACTAATTGTTAAAACACTCCAAGACAGATTAAAAATTTTCAGTATATATATATATATATATATATATGTGTGTGTGTGTGTGTGACAATTTTAATTAATATTTATGAAATTAACATACGGCTTGTTTAGATTTTGGATTTGGCTTGGCTTTGACCTTTGATGATGATCCATTATCTTCAGACCTTTCTTTAGCTGCTTCTTCATGATCTTTCGGCATTTTCCAATTACTCAACTTCTTTTCTTTTAATTTTGCTTGTTCTTGTAACTTTTTCCTATGCTCTCTATCTAACTTTTGAAGAAGTTTTTTATCACTAGGAGTCAAAACAATTTTATATTCTACTGTACTACTAGGAGACGGATCTGAACGTAATTCTTTTCGAAAATGCTCCACTGTTTTTACTTGCAAATCGATATTATCATTTTTGACTTTAAATCTGTTACTACCAGTAAGATGGTCTTGAACTGAAAAGTATAATTTAACATAACATAGCATAACAAATGGTACTATTTAATTAATGTAAAAAATAGTTACAGATTTTTATAAATGCTCATAAAAATTAAGATTTATCTAGTTACATGAAATATTAAATTTAAAATTAAATAATTAGTAGAGCAACATTGTTAACTTAATATTATTGGAATTACATAAGCAAAGTTTCTTTAAAGGTATACTCATTTCTAAAGTAATAAACTGTTTTTTATAGAATTGTTTCTGATACTAGTTATATGCTGTCTGAAATGTCTCAAATGCTCAATCATGAGAAACAAAATTTAAAACGGAAACAATTTTGTCTCGTTAAAAATATAATAAATATATGAAATTATTTTCACAAACTCAATAAATTTCGCACAATGGTAAGGAATGACTCTCACAATTTGTATTTTAAACAATAAGAGCTTCATTTTTTTTTCATTTTTTGATTCAGTATTATACAAAAAGTATTTTATTTTGAAATAGAAATCACATTTGGCACGTGGCTTCTTACCTTTCCCATAAGTTGGTGAATATAAATCAAAATACTGTTTAGCACTTTGAATAACGGTGACAACTCTTTCAGTGCCTTCTTTAGCAACTTTGTTTAAATCAGCTACATTTTGAAGTACATTTTGTGGACCTTGTTTAACAGCATTAGCTAATTCTTCCACTGAATTTTTTACAGTTGAATTTTTCAATATCAATTTTAAATTGTCTTCTTGTAATTTAATTCCAGCTTTTGACACTGCTTGTAAACCACGAATTACGCCAAGAATGTCTTGTGAACGTGACATTCCAGCAAAAGTAATAGCTATACTCTAATATTAAAATTCTAGACAAAACTGTTTCTAGTTATTACACTGCCTTGATTGGTAAATATTGATGAGATTAATAGTGAAACCATATTTATTACATATATAATGTTCCCTTTCAAGCTAAGCAAATCCTTTTGTTAATCTTTTTAATAGTTTTAAAGTAATTATGGTAAATTATTAATTTTTTGAATGTAAACCTGTATTATATTTGTTACATACCCCACAGTATCACGATTTTTATATTAAAGGCTTATTTTATCACCCAAACACACCACTGTTTAGTACAACATTAATTCTTTTATGGTCTGACAAAAACATTCAGTTCTTACAATACTCAATTTTGCGAAATTTTACCTTGTTACTTCTAAATAAGGCTGTTTTCTATTCTGTTTATTCAGAGGTTCTATTTTACTTCAAAGTTAAAGTCAGCTGTTGAGTAATAATACTGTTGTTATCATATGCCCACTGAAGGATTTTTTGGTTTTAAATTTTTATATATAATCAAACGCATAATATGAAACCAAATGAACATGAATCACTTAATCTATTTTATCTATTTGTATATGCGTAAACATGACAAAAATGGTTAATTTTTTTATATTAATATTTGTTAAATTAGTCGTGTAGAGGTATAATTTGGACACATACGCGTTCTTATATGTATAGTCTATGGTTTTTATCAATTGTTATTTTTGACATGTTTTTGACCATAGATAATAGTTTTTGACATTTTAGAACTGTTTTCAGAATATGGTTATGTTTTGTAATATAATCAATGAATATAATTAGTCCCACGTTTGAATTTCTTGGTTATTTATAGCAATATTTTGTGATAATTATTTCCTGTTTCCTTTTTAAGTTGTACTTGCTTAGTATTAAACAATTATGGAAAACGATAGTAGATTTTCCCACATAGCAACAGATCCCAAATTTCGGCGTATACCCAAGTCGGAAAGAAAAGTGAAAATAGACAAACGTTTTCAGTCAATGTTTAAAGACAAACAGTTCAAAGTAAAATATACTACAGATAAACGCGGCAGGCCTGTTAATCATACATCAAACGAAGATTTAAAGAGATATTACGACTTAAGTTCCGAATCAGAATCTGAAGAGAGTACAGATACTGAAAAAAATGATTCAGAAGTTGGGAAGTATGTGCGACCCTCTTCTCAAGAGCGTAAACTTCAACTGAAAAGTGAAGAACTTACAAGTAGTAAACAGTTAAAAGTTAAACATAAATCTGACGAAAACATTCATTCAGATGTAAAACAAAAACTTAAAGATTTAAATGTTGATTATGCAAGAGGTGAATCTAAACTTCTTTCAGAAAGTTCTTCAGAAAGTGAAGAGGAAAGTGAGTGTGATGAATCTGATGGAGTTGAACATGCTTGGGGAGAATTAGACCATGATGCAGAACAAACAAAAGAAGTAACTAACCGATTTGCAGTTTGTAACATGGACTGGGACAGAATTCGTGCTATAGATTTAATGGTTCTCTTTAACTCTTTTTTACCTCCTGGTGGTGTTATTAAATCTGTAACAATTTACCCTTCCGATTTTGGATTAAAGCGTATGAAAGAAGAAGAAGTTAAAGGCCCCATAGAATTAGTGGAAATGAAAAATGAAGTAAAAGTGAATCAAGAGAATGATGAAGCATCAGAAGGATCAAAATATCATATGGAGAAATTAAGACAATACCAATTGAATAGATTAAAATATTATTATGCTGTTGTGGTTTGTGACAGTATCCCTACTGCTAATAAAATTTATAGTGAATGTGATGGTCTAGAATATGAATCAAGTGCTACAAAACTTGACTTAAGATTTATACCTGATACTATGAAATTCGATCAACAGCCAAAAGAAGTTTGTGACAAATTACCTGAACAAGGAAAATACCAACCTCGATTTTTCACAACAACAGCACTGCAGCAAGCAAAAGTTGACTTAACTTGGGATGAAACAGACCCTACAAGAATAGAAGTTACTCAAAAATTAGCAAATGGAGACTCAGATATCCCAGAAGGAGATCTTCAAGCTTATTTAGCATCCAGCAGTGCTAGTGAAGAAAGTGAAATTGAAAATAACCAAGAGGAAAATGAAATTGAACCAGCTCATAAAAATGACCACCCAATTGATAAATACAAGCATTTACTACATGAAATTGAAAAAAAGGAAGAAGAAAAAAAGAAAAAAGATATTGAAATGGAAGTTACATGGGGTATAGATATTGAAGAAAAAACACGTAAATTGGTTAAAGAAAAAATGGCTAAGAAAGATGAAAAAACACCATTTGAGCAATATCTAGAAAAACGTAAAGAGAAGAGAAAGGAAAAGAGAGAAAAGATTAAAAAGTCTACCAATAATTCTGATAATGATTCAGAAGACTCTGTTGATATTGACTTTAATGACCCATATTTTAAAGAAGAATTTCAGAATGCAGAGTTCCAGCCTAAGAATAAAAAGAACAAAATAGTTTCTACTGAAAATGATGATATTAATAATCAGAAGAAAGCTGAACTAGAACTCTTACTGTTGGATGAAGATGATGACAAGAAACATTTTAGTTTAAAGAAAATTCAAGAAGCTGATGAAACTTTAAACAGGAAACGCAAAAATAAATCTAAAAAGAGCGAAAGCGAGAATTTGGAAAAAGAAGACAACTTTCAAATAAATGTCAACGACGAACGTTTTTCGGCGTTGTATTCAAGTCACCATTTTAATTTAGATCCCACTGATCCTCACTTTAAACGTACCAAGGGAATGGAACTACTTGTAGAAGAAAAACTGAAGCGACGAAGTAGTAATATCTCACACATAAACAATGAAAAGAAGAAGCTTAAAACTGATAAAATAGGAACTGAACTGAGCATGTTAGTCAAATCTGTTAAACAGAAAACAAAGCTGTTAACTAAGAGAAAGCAAGATATAATACAATAATTTGTTTTAAATTTTATCTAGTTTTTTTTATCACTCTTAAGTAATTTTTAAAATTTACTTTTATGCAAAATATTTTTCTCACTACAAAAAGGTTTCCTTAAACTTATACTTAAAAAAAACTTTTGAAAGTGCACTTAGAAAGAATATTTCAAACATCAACCCCTAAAGGCAGTGCGTAGCATGAATTTCTGCCACCCGGGACGAACTCTAAATTTGCCGCCTTTCCAATTAAGGTCATTTATTTAAATCGGTCGGGATCATAGTAAAAAGGTATACGCAAACATCTACTTTTGATTTTAAATTGTCAGGAGATAAATAGCGTAAATTAAAAAGGTATNTTTGCCTAATATTTTATTAAGAGCACCAGCTTACGATTAATGTAATCTTAAATTATTTTCAAAGCAATTATTAAGTGTTTTGACTGTATTTTTTGCTTTAATTCTTGTGAACAACTTTCAAAACCACAAAATTTGAGAATGATCAGAAATTCAAAGTACCCACACAATAACAGCATTAATCTGTACAAAATAAAACTGAAATGTTTTGCATCACATATTTCAGTTAAAATTTACTTCGTATTAATATCAACTAAAATATGGATTACTTGCATTTTCTGTATATATTTAGATTTAAATTTAATTTAGATTAAATAAAAAACATTTTCGTTAAACTTATTTATTTCAGACACATACTATATATCTTTTTCTGCAGTTACTGATATGACACTAATTTTAATAGATAATATGATCATTTTTCTTGCTGGTGTATAAATTATTCCCCATTAATCGTAAGTTTATTGACGAACTTTTAAATTTTAACTTCAGGCAGTCTATTCACACTCAAACGCGCTTAAAATAACATAAAAAATGAAATAGAAAAGTATTTCTTAGCATCTACAATAAGTATAATAGTGATTGTAGCGTAATAGTGTGAACAGAGAAATTGTTTTGTTTCCGCGGCGGTTATTATAAGAGCTGTAATAGAAGTCTTCCAATTTAAAATTTAAGGCAACTTTTAACAAAAATAAAAATGAATAACAAGTTAATTTTTCCAACAAAAACCTCATTAATTGAGCCAACAACAATAAAAAGCTCCAAGTGTATAGCCAGAACACTTCACCTCAATTTTTCCATATTTTCATCTCAACCATAACTTAAGCCGTAAGGCATCTACACCGTTTAAATAATACCTAAACAGGCGTTTATCCCTTACGAACCCTAATTGTTCGTATAATTTCAATGCAGGTTTATTAGTTACTTCAGTTTCCAAAACAACTTCATCTGCCTCCCCACTTATCATCTCTTCAATGGCTCTTCTTACTAAAGTTGAACCAATTCTTCTTTTTCTATATTTTTCATCTACAGCCAACATAGCAATGTATCCTCTCTTAATCACTTTTCTATGCATGTCTAGCTTGCATACTATTGCCCCTACACATTTACTTTCACACATTGCCTAAAAAGAAAATAGAATTTCAAAAATCTTCCAGACATACATTTTGCAATACAACTTGATTTTATGAAAGTTTTATGTAGAAAATACTTACTAAAAAGCATAACTTTGGCCAATTATGTATAAAATATCTATACGTATAAATAGAATAAGGTTCTGAGAGATCCTTTTGAATAATTCTCATTATCATTGGCATTTGCAATTCAGATTCATACTGAACATATTCTATCTGAGGTAGTTCTTCGTTTTCTTTTTTCTTTGACTCTGCTTCTAATGTATTTGAATTGGATAATCCTAGTTTACTTGAATTGTCTTGATTAACTTCTAGCATTTCAATTTTTTTCAATACATCTACGTAGTCATCAGAAGCAGACATTTTTCCCATTTTAGACTCACTTTCAGCAGGAAAAGTTAAATATGTCCTAATTCCTAAGGAAGTAGAGGGTAAGCAATCCAATGCTGGTGATAAATATTCCTGACCGTCTTGTAGCTCCACAATTTCTTCATCATTTAAAATAGTTTTTGATACTTCTTCTGTAAGATATTCAATTTCAAAACTGGAACGATCCGATATACTTAAAGCAGTTTTATTTGGGACATCTTTACTAGTTGATTCAATGCTACATGCATTTTGCTCCTCCACTATTGATATTTTTGATCCACTTGTTGCTCTTTCGTCATAATGATCAAAATCAGAATGATTGCACTCACTACTTTGTTGGCTCGTACTCCTAACCGCAGTATTTAAAATGTCATTGCAATTGTTTGCCGTGGTATCACCTTCTTTATCACAAATATTATCTAAGGAATTTATTTTATTTAATATAGTTTCACTATGTGTGACATCAGATGAAACACAATCTTTGTTTGAAGAATATTTTGTCTTATTTTTTCTTTCACTAGCTTTTGGACTTTTGACTAAGCTGTTGCATTTTTCAGTAATAGATCCATTTATTAAACCATTTTTTCCTGTTGCTGGCACCTTTTCAACACAACTAGACTTTGTAGATGTTGAAATACCTTCTTTATGTAAATTCTGTTGAATTCCGTTCTGTTTAAGTTTTGAAGCGCCTTTTGAATGGCCTTTAGCTTTGGTTTTATTCATTTTTAGTTACTTTATAAAAACTTACACTAATTGACTTTAGTGATAGTATCATTATACAATTTCTTTACGTATTTATCTTAAAAATGACAGAACAGACATCTTGCATGATTTCCCAACAGGGACTTTAAGGTTAAATGCATAGGTTAAATGGGTTATAAGTTGATAAGTTGAAGCAATTTAGAGATCACTTATGATTAAATGAATTACTAAACTCTAAAAACGAATATCCATAAAGGTAATTATAAAATTTGTACTTTAAAACTTTAAACAATTACCTATTTATCACTACTATTTTATATCAAAAGAAATAAATTAATAAATAATAACCTCACTTTTTATTTTGACTATGTATTATTATTATTATCTCTAATCTATGATACTAGAAACATTTTACTTTATGCGTTTGGCTAATATTTACACTAAAATATAATTCAAAATTATATTTAAACTTCTGTAAAACTGATGTGAAACTTAATTTCATTTATTTAATAGTGCTCATCAAATAAATTACTCATGAGATTCTTAATAAAACTGTACAGGTCCTAGTACTGAGAGTCAAAATACTGTTAACGCGCAATTTTAAGAATTAAGACTTCTGCCAATTTTTGATCTTGTATGTAGTTTATTTTGGTTATCAGAGAAATAAGGCTCGTTTATTTTTAGATAATATTCGTAGTCACATTAATAAATTATACTATGACTAATTTTAATTCTGCATACATTAGTAGTGTTCTTGCAACAGACATGTCATTTCCTACTAAAGAAGAGCGTTCACAGTGTTGGAGTGCAAGAGATAGGTATTGGTTGTGTTTGGATGAATATAAGATAGATAATCCAGCAAAAGATGGTCCGTGTACAGAATTTAGAAAAATTTACGAAAATTCTTGTTCGGCCCAGTGGGTAAAACATTTCGATCGAAGAAGAAACTATTTGAAGTTTAAGGATAAAATTGAAAAAGAAGGGTATGAGCCTTTGGATCAACGAGCGAATGTTAAATAGAAATAAGTAAACTAAAATAGCGTGAATACTGTAGTTATTTGTAACTAAGAATTAATAAATTAGTACTTCATTTGTCTGTATTTTTTCAGAATTCCCAGCAGTCCCAAAATTGAAAAATCCCAGTGGATTAAACGACGCGTTTACCACGATATTGCGTGTTTATTTTAATACGTGTTAACCAATTTTTTACTTCGTTTTCCCGTTAATGCCCTTATTAATAATGTAATAATCAGTTTTATTGTTGGTTAAAATTATGAAACTATTATTAATTTAATTCATCAAACATTTTTTAAATGTCCAAGAAACTAACTAAATGCTAGCTTAAAGTACTAAAACTTTTGTAATAAGAACTATATTTGTTCCACGTTGTTTAACACTTCAGCTTTTTGCAGTTATATGTACATGTATTGTTGTTGCAATGTATATTGACTCTCAGCTTGTAAATAAATGTAACAATATAAATATATACAAATTTTGCGATGATGTTTTAGAAAATAGTAGAATATTAAAACTGCTTTCTAAGAAATTAACTTTAAAAGCTGAAATAATCTAGAATATAGTAGATCTACTAAAGAATAGTTTTAAATATAAAAATTTGAGAAAAATTCTAATGTTGGTTCCTGTTAACATAACACTGCTGAGTATCAGATTATTCCCTTACATGTATAATATACCTTATCCATATGTAATACAACTTTACACACAAATCTAAAAATAAAACAGTTCTAGAAAATAATCAAAACAGATATTTTTAATGTTTCGAATTTATTTTAATTAATTAGACAATTTAATAGTTTTATACACATTTAAATTAAATAACATCATCACTGTTTTCTGATAAAGGCATCTGGTGATCATCAGACAAATGCTTATTTTTATCTATAGAAATAGAAACTATATGTTTCCCAGGAACCATAACAAGGCCCAACATTCGAGATTCTTCACTATGTTCATCTGAATCACATTCTTCTTCATCTTCAGGCAAATATTCTGAGCAAGATCCTAATATTATATTTGCATCGCGATCTGTACACAGGAAAATTCCTACTAATGATCTACCATCAGTCATCTCTATTCTAAGCAATTTGTTTAACCAGTCGCGAAGTTTAACAACTCCAGCAGATATCTAAAACAACAAGAAAATGAATAATTAGATTTATAAAATTAATATGCAACATTACACTTTTGAGGTTAGANATTTTGCGAATTTATTTCGTTTACTTCATCAGGTTCCTGAATATCCGCTTTACTATCAACAAAGGCATTATTTAATAATTTTAAATTATTTTTGCCTTCATTAACATTTATATTAGCTATGTCCACCTCCGATTCTGTATCATTAAAATCACCTCCATCTTCGTTGGGTTCAGCAGTATCATCCCTTGTAGTCATTGTTTTTGCGATTAGTTTAGGAAACCCTAAAATTGTTATTACCTAATCGTCATTAATGAAAAGAAATATTACAATAATTACAATTATATCCCTATACTATAACGTGCATGGTTCCACCGTTTTATTTTATTAGTTTTTGTTGGTTTTTGATCAAGGTCATGGTCATGTTCATAGATAAGAAATTATAGTGTAGTATAATTTGGACACATACGCGTTCTTATATGTATAGTCTATGGTTTTTATCAATTGTTATTTTTGACATGTTTTTGACCATAGATAATAGTTTTTGACATTTTAGAACTGTTTTCAGAATATGGTTATGTTTTGTAATATAATCAATGAATATAATTAGTCCCACGTTTGAATTTCTTGGTTATTTATAGCAATATTTTGTGATAATTATTTCCTGTTTCCTTTTTAAGTTGTACTTGCTTAGTATTAAACAATTATGGAAAACGATAGTAGATTTTCCCACATAGCAACAGATCCCAAATTTCGGCGTATACCCAAGTCGGAAAGAAAAGTGAAAATAGACAAACGTTTTCAGTCAATGTTTAAAGACAAACAGTTCAAAGTAAAATATACTACAGATAAACGCGGCAGGCCTGTTAATCATACATCAAACGAAGATTTAAAGAGATATTACGACTTAAGTTCCGAATCAGAATCTGAAGAGAGTACAGATACTGAAAAAAATGATTCAGAAGTTGGGAAGTATGTGCGACCCTCTTCTCAAGAGCGTAAACTTCAACTGAAAAGTGAAGAACTTACAAGTAGTAAACAGTTAAAAGTTAAACATAAATCTGACGAAAACATTCATTCAGATGTAAAACAAAAACTTAAAGATTTAAATGTTGATTATGCAAGAGGTGAATCTAAACTTCTTTCAGAAAGTTCTTCAGAAAGTGAAGAGGAAAGTGAGTGTGATGAATCTGATGGAGTTGAACATGCTTGGGGAGAATTAGACCATGATGCAGAACAAACAAAAGAAGTAACTAACCGATTTGCAGTTTGTAACATGGACTGGGACAGAATTCGTGCTATAGATTTAATGGTTCTCTTTAACTCTTTTTTACCTCCTGGTGGTGTTATTAAATCTGTAACAATTTACCCTTCCGATTTTGGATTAAAGCGTATGAAAGAAGAAGAAGTTAAAGGCCCCATAGAATTAGTGGAAATGAAAAATGAAGTAAAAGTGAATCAAGAGAATGATGAAGCATCAGAAGGATCAAAATATCATATGGAGAAATTAAGACAATACCAATTGAATAGATTAAAATATTATTATGCTGTTGTGGTTTGTGACAGTATCCCTACTGCTAATAAAATTTATAGTGAATGTGATGGTCTAGAATATGAATCAAGTGCTACAAAACTTGACTTAAGATTTATACCTGATACTATGAAATTCGATCAACAGCCAAAAGAAGTTTGTGACAAATTACCTGAACAAGGAAAATACCAACCTCGATTTTTCACAACAACAGCACTGCAGCAAGCAAAAGTTGACTTAACTTGGGATGAAACAGACCCTACAAGAATAGAAGTTACTCAAAAATTAGCAAATGGAGACTCAGATATCCCAGAAGGAGATCTTCAAGCTTATTTAGCATCCAGCAGTGCTAGTGAAGAAAGTGAAATTGAAAATAACCAAGAGGAAAATGAAATTGAACCAGCTCATAAAAATGACCACCCAATTGATAAATACAAGCATTTACTACATGAAATTGAAAAAAAGGAAGAAGAAAAAAAGAAAAAAGATATTGAAATGGAAGTTACATGGGGTATAGATATTGAAGAAAAAACACGTAAATTGGTTAAAGAAAAAATGGCTAAGAAAGATGAAAAAACACCATTTGAGCAATATCTAGAAAAACGTAAAGAGAAGAGAAAGGAAAAGAGAGAAAAGATTAAAAAGTCTACCAATAATTCTGATAATGATTCAGAAGACTCTGTTGATATTGACTTTAATGACCCATATTTTAAAGAAGAATTTCAGAATGCAGAGTTCCAGCCTAAGAATAAAAAGAACAAAATAGTTTCTACTGAAAATGATGATATTAATAATCAGAAGAAAGCTGAACTAGAACTCTTACTGTTGGATGAAGATGATGACAAGAAACATTTTAGTTTAAAGAAAATTCAAGAAGCTGATGAAACTTTAAACAGGAAACGCAAAAATAAATCTAAAAAGAGCGAAAGCGAGAATTTGGAAAAAGAAGACAACTTTCAAATAAATGTCAACGACGAACGTTTTTCGGCGTTGTATTCAAGTCACCATTTTAATTTAGATCCCACTGATCCTCACTTTAAACGTACCAAGGGAATGGAACTACTTGTAGAAGAAAAACTGAAGCGACGAAGTAGTAATATCTCACACATAAACAATGAAAAGAAGAAGCTTAAAACTGATAAAATAGGAACTGAACTGAGCATGTTAGTCAAATCTGTTAAACAGAAAACAAAGCTGTTAACTAAGAGAAAGCAAGATATAATACAATAATTTGTTTTAAATTTTATCTAGTTTTTTTTATCACTCTTAAGTAATTTTTAAAATTTACTTTTATGCAAAATATTTTTCTCACTACAAAAAGGTTTCCTTAAACTTATACTTAAAAAAAACTACTTGAAAGTTGTTAGGTATGTTATATTTTTACAAGTTTTTTTTTGATACAGAGGGTCTTAAAAATAACATGTTCCACACTGTTTTACATGCTACCCACACGATTATATTTATATATATTTATTATATATGTACATGAATAAATTAAATCGCCCTTATTCTTTGACTATAAAAACGT
>NW_020442430.1:271740-276089 GCF_000699045.2 Agrilus planipennis
CAAAATATTTTCACTTTAGTTTTTTTATTGTAAAATATCTTTTAAAAAATTTATTTGAATGGTTTATCATCATCACGCTCGACAGTTCTAAGACTGGTTTGACATGCACCTTCATTCCTTCCTATATCTTAAGTTAATCTTCGCATTTCCCTAAAACTAGAACATCCCACATCCTTAACTATTTGCGAACGGTAATCTAATCTAAGTACAACAATCGTTTTCAATTTTTTAAATTAACCGCATAATTAAAGCATAGAAGTGACTTCTTTTTATTGAAAGCGACTCGATCCTGCGCTATCCTCTGCTTTATATCCCTACTACTCCTTCCTAGATACCTAAAATCAGACACTTCTTCTAATCATTCGACTTCCATTTTTATATTCGATCTTTCCCTACTTCCCTTGCTTACCAGTATTTTTGTTTTACTTTTTTTATTTATACAATGCTATTTTGTCATTACCGCTTTCATTTTATTTAAAGCTATCTCTAACTCTTCCTTGCTAGATGCTAATACTGCTAACTACTGCATACTAATTTTTTGTCCCTCTATATCTACCCTTCTATAGTTTATAATTTCAAAAAATTTTTGTCGGATCAGTTTTTGACCTTCCGCGAGCCGCCGATTGTTGGCTGTTGCTCTAACGTAAAGCTTAGGTTGGTTCAATTACGTATACAAAACGGATTTACCTGCTGATCCGGGAAATCTCATAAACGAATATTTAAAATAATAGAAAATATAATAACATACTTATTCAAAACGCTTCTTTTTATAAATTAGACCAGTAAAAATAATTGAACAAAAAAAAATAAATATAATAAGAAAAACTCATTACACTCAAAAGTATGGAACTTTAATTTGTCTTGTATTTAAATTTTGAAGAAAAGTAAATTAGTATCTCTTGGTTTTCCCCTACAGTAATAAAAATTAATCATTTTCATTATTCATCATTACAAACAACCCATCAATGAATGCTTGTTATTGTTTCTTTATAGTGCATGCATTTTTACACCCTTTATTTGATTGAAATGAAATTTTTGTGAATTGTGCACATTTTTATTTAATGCCATCAAATTTACATATATCACTCCATAATGAGTCCATACTCCATGAAATATCTGCCTCTTTAATATCCTTTTCAAGATGTAAATGTTTTGCCAGAAAATTCAATGATATGTCTCCATTTTTTGTTTTCAGTTTAGCTTGTGACAGTGGACTATTACCCTCAGTAGACAATTCAAAATCCAACTCTTGATATGTAGAAGTATTTACAGCTAGTCTAATGTAATTAAAATTATGATTTAGCTAAACGTATTACATGGATCTTTATTATTATAAGTAAATAGCAACTTACAAGTGTGACTTCAAACTCTTATTTTCCATAGGTTCATCTTGCAATTCTTCTATATCTGGAATTACAGGAATGTCATCATCAGAATCATCAATTTTATAAGTTTTAAATCGATCTCTAAAATAAATAATGTATTATTTGACCATTATAACCACAACATTCCATTACTTACTGATCAATAAAATTAGTTTTAGACTTATTTCTGAAAAAGAGTAATAATTTAAACACTACAGATTTACTGCAACAAAGTAGGTATGTTAGAAGTACTTAAGTTTTATTCCTTCCTCTGCCCAACCACCTCTTTTACTATTTAAATTAATTTCTGGTGAACCATCTTGCTGTTTGCTTGTTAAATTTTCCTTGTCATTATTTTTATTGGCAGAACGTTTTTTCCTTGAAAACCCCTTAAAAAAATTAATAAAAAAAATGTATTAACAAAATTATAGCAAAAATTACAAGTAAATTGGAATCTTCGCCCCAGTCCATTTTCTGTGTGGTTCGAATCCAAGCAAAAGTAACCCATTAATTGCCCATTAGTGTAACGCTATTATCTATGCTGTAACGCATGTGTAACACATAGATAATGTATAACTTCTTACTTTACCTTCCTGCACCATAGATAAAATCATAGACAAAATAATATTCCGCTAATGTCTATGCCGCTAACAACATTATCTATCTACCTAAGAAATGACAGAATTTTCAAATACTTACTTGCAATTGGTCCAATATGAATTGTTCCATGTTGTTGGTATTATTTAAATAAGAGAAGTACAAAAAGTCATTTATCCAAAGTAAAATATATACCTGATTTTACTAAATAAAAATAGTAAAANCTGAAACAGTCGAGACCTCATATATGATACTTTCTTGTCTTGTATTAATTAATGCTTATTATTAATACGTTTTGTATTATATCGTAATGATTCTTAAGGATATATATTAAAAGCAAAGACGTATTACCTGGTAGGTACCTAATGTCTATGCCGCTAACAACATTATCTATCTACCTAAGAAATGACAGAATTTTCAAATACTTACTTGCAATTGGTCCAATATGAATTGTTCCATGTTGTTGGTATTATTTAAATAAGAGAAGTACAAAAAGTCATTTATCCAAAGTAAAATATATACCTGATTTTACTAAATAAAAATAGTAAAATTGTATGCTTAAGAAAACAATTTTAAAATTAAACAAACTAGGGTAAATTATTTATTGTTAAAATGATCTTCATCAACTGCTTTCGATTCTGCATTACACGAACTTCCTTAACAAAGTTCTGTTTTAACACATTTTCATTTCTACATTCATGTTTAGGTTTTTGTCCAAAAACTACAAAGGTTTTAAAAATGAAAGGTATAGTATTTCTCACGTTTGATGTAAACAAGGATTGAAATAAAATGTGCATACATGAGCAGATATGTACATTAATTTTGTTGTCAAATAATTTAATTATTGAATAAAAAGAGTAACATGAGCTCTGATATGGTTTATTATTTTTGCTGATTCTCAAGAATAATGATTTTCCTATTTTATATAGGTAATATATTTTTTTTACATTGATAATATTATTTAAGTACACGAATTCTTCGCGAATGTACCAATCATTTACATTCAGATCGTAGCATTAAAGAACAATTTATATTGACACAGTATATTTTTTAAAGTCGCCATTCACTGCCAAAAACTTTTATTACGTTGATAATACAGATTTTAGAGACCAAATAATTAATTAATAAGTAAACATTTTAAAAATTAACTCAATAGTTATACAAAAATGAATCAATTGGCAGCGTTATCTCAGATCGTAAGCATCGATGTTTTATTTGTCTCGCTCCAACATGTATATTAAACAAATTCTCCCACTACGTTTTAAAAATTTTGCGAATTTATTTCGTTTACCGCGACGCGACGTCTTAAAGTGGTTACTGGTTATTTACTTTTGAGTGCGCCGCGCTGCGTACTACGAAACCTTGTAAATTGGTTTTTTAATTATTCTATCGCAATAAAATATTCATTTATCTCATTTGTAAATAAATGCGTACAGGTCATGTTATCGAAACGCGAAAATTTTATTGTAATTCATTCTAAAATAATTTAATTGTATGTAGAAGTCCGCGCGTTCGCTCACACTGTAGTTTCTTTTGTCTTTCGCAATCAATCAACAATAGGTGGTCGTTCAGTATAGTAACAGAAGTAGTTGAATCACAAACTCGAAAGTGTTTTTGTAATATTCAAGATGAGGATTGTACCAGTGTTTTTTGCGATACTAAGCGGCATTGCGACGGTGCTAAGCTATAGGATATTAGGTTTATTACCCTATAATGGAAGAAGCCACTTTATAATGTTTGAGCCGCTTTTCAAAGCACTCGCTGCAAGAGGACATGAGGTGGATGTACTTAGTCATTTTCCTCAAAAACAAAAGATACCCAGGTAACAATAAAAAAATATTGAATAAAAAAAGTTTTCGAAAACAAACTGTATAGTAAAAATTTGACGAGAACGTCCAAATATTTTATCAAGAATCCTATTTCTAAATAATATTATAATTGCGAATTTGTTTGTTTATTACCCTTTCAAGCCTTAACTAGTCAACCGATCATAATGAATTTTTTTACACACATTGTTAGAGGTGCAGAAAAGGACATAGGGTACCTTTTATAAAACAAAAATACAAATTAGTTTTATATGGTCGTCGATGACCTGTGACACGTATTTACTATATTAACGCGAGTAAAAACTAGTAGCTAATACAGATTGCTAAAAAACATGGTATGTTGTTTATTTGGTTTTAATTATACAAAAAAATATTTACAATGAGACAAGCAATTTCCGATGAACTTAAATATTATAACTAAATTTGAGGTGGTATTATATCCCAAATATTTGTTTTTAACAATTTTTAAAATTGTTAATTCCTAATGCCAGGGGTGGTTTATGATGGGATTGAGTAGTAACTTGAGTGTGTTTATATTAATATTGTAATTATATTGTATTAT
>NW_020442430.1:276183-278481 GCF_000699045.2 Agrilus planipennis
TAATAATTAATCAAAATAACTTTGATGAGGTACTGAAATACCTACAGCATTTCAAAAAATTCAAAAAGAATTCTGGTATGCACATAAGAATTGAAAGGATATTAGTCACGTCATTTAAATGTAAAGATTGTAAAAGTGACTTGAATAAAACAGTTTATAACTAATAAAACCTTGACTTCATAATGTTCGATTACTTTTCACCCTTTTCATAGAAATACAGGCAAATGCGACAATACAACAATTTATATAGGTACGCGCTTTCAAGATGACAAAGAGAAAACTGGGCCAAAACCGTGCCAAGAATAGTATATAAAATTTATTATAATACATACTTCACTCAGATTATTCGAAATATTGTTGACTTTATTTTAGACATATAAAAAGTACATTTCATTTTATACATTTTTTTGCAAGAAATAATAACAAAATAATGAAAAAATTCTACAGGATCAGAGCTAAATTTAGACATTTGCGGCTTCTAGGTCACCCGCAAAATTATGTTTAAACAAAAATTCTATTTCTATTACTATGGGAAAAATTCGAGGATACTTAAACTGAAACAGTCGAGACCTCATATATGATACTTTCTTGTCTTGTATTAATTAATGCTTATTATTAATACGTTTTGTATTATATCGTAATGATTCTTAAGGATATATATTAAAAGCAAAGACGTATTACCTGGTAGGTACTTACCTATACATAGGATTGAATTATTAATACATATTTTTTCAGTATAATAATTTTATTGAAACTGTATGAAGAAAAACGAATTTCTTTTTCATACTTTTTGCGAACGCTTACGAGAAACAAATCAATTTGGTTTTCAGATAAGTTCGGTTCAATCGATTTAGTTTGATTCCAGGAACCTGCAGTCAAAGATAATCAACGACCACATACAAATAAAACTAATTTTTGTAGCTCTCAGAAACAGCATTTTTTTTTTCTCCTGGATACCCTATGTCCTTTTTCGTACTCCTAAGAATGTGTACAAAATTTCAAGATGATCGATTGATTAGTAAGGCGTGAAATCAACCACATGAAACTAATGTTTCTATCCCTCGGGAAAACTATTTTTGTTCTGGATAAAAGGTATCCCATGTCCTTTTCTATACTCTTGGTAATGTGTCTACAAAATTTCATGATGATCGGTAAATATTATTTGGGATATCACGTGCTGCCACAAAGACATTGTTCACAATTAAAATTAAATTTGTTTTTATATTTTCAATATACATTTGATTCACTGCTTTGTACATTCAATTTGTGATTATACTAAGTACCTACTTTTAACAATATTTTTACCACGAAGAACGAAGAATTACTCATTATAAAATAGTAATATCAATTTCTGTTAAAAAACACTGCAATGTCCTTACGCATTCAGTTTTACATGTCTCATACGACATGAAGGATGGAGTTATTTGAACAATAATTAAGTAATAATTAAATAGTTTATGGGCGCTACACTTTAGAAATCGTCAGAACTTGTGAGAAATTTATCATGCCTTATCTCTTGCCCTTTTTTGTTTTTTATCTTTTTCTGGTAAGCGTAAATTTTTTATTGTGTTTTTATAAAAAATAAAGAACTTGATTAAATGAAATAAAATACTTTTTAATATGAGTTGCATGTCTGATCAGTGTCTGATAAAACAAAAAAAGTAAAATTAGAAAGATATGTAACAATTACGTTATTATTTTGTTCTACATACAATTATTTTGATAAGAAGTGTCCTTAAAGCTATAGCTACACTGAGAGACAAAAATACTGTTTTCAAGGAAAAGTTACTTAATTTCGCAGTACCAAATATAAAATACTACGCATTACAAAGGAATATGTTTATCAAATCCTTTTGATGATTATTTATTTATATGTACTATAAGTCTTTATAAATATAATATCAATTAAAAGTAGGTACAAATTAATATTCTTAATTGAAGATTAAACTTTTGCTTAACTATTGACTTTTTCTAATTCAAAATAATCTACGTTTACTTGTTTATGTTATTGAATTAAATATCGGTTTTGATCAAAACAAATAAAAATTACTTGAAATTCTCGCAACTCATACATGGAGGAAATAATTTTCATCAGTGTACTACAAACAAAAAAGAGAAATATTTAGTCATATAATCGTAACGTTTTTACGGATATGACCTTCCATTAAATTTTCGGAAGACTAACTTATTTTTATTTGTTTATATTTTTTATCTTTGAAGTACAAGGTTTAGCCTATTTTATAAATTACTGGAAGACATGTAAATAAGACATAATTTAAATAAAGTATTAATAAATAA
>NW_020442430.1:278688-294398 GCF_000699045.2 Agrilus planipennis
AGAGTAAATAACTAATTGTAGGAGAAACGTATGCAATGTTTGATTCGGGGAAGCTGTAAGGGCGGCAAAATATTTTCACTTTAGTTTTTTTATTGTAAAATATCTTTTAAAAAATTTATTTGAATGGTTTATCATCATCACGCTCGACAGTTCTAAGACTGGTTTGACATGCACCTTCATTCCTTCCTATATCTTAAGTTAATCTTCGCATTTCCCTAAAACTAGAACATCCCACATCCTTAACTATTTGCGAACGGTAATCTAATCTAAGTACAACAATCGTTTTCAATTTTTTAAATTAACCGCATAATTAAAGCATAGAAGTGACTTCTTTTTATTGAAAGCGACTCGATCCTGCGCTATCCTCTGCTTTATATCCCTACTACTCCTTCCTAGATACCTAAAATCAGACACTTCTTCTAATCATTCGACTTCCATTTTTATATTCGATCTTTCCCTACTTCCCTTGCTTACCAGTATTTTTGTTTTACTTTTTTTATTTATACAATGCTATTTTGTCATTACCGCTTTCATTTTATTTAAAGCTATCTCTAACTCTTCCTTGCTAGATGCTAATACTGCTAACTACTGCATACTAATTTTTTGTCCCTCTATATCTACCCTTCTATAGTTTATAATTTCAAAAAATTTTTGTCGGATCAGTTTTTGACCTTCCGCGAGCCGCCGATTGTTGGCTGTTGCTCTAACGTAAAGCTTAGGTTGGTTCAATTACGTATACAAAACGGATTTACCTGCTGATCCGGGAAATCTCATAAACGAATATTTACATTTTCAGGGATTCCTAAAGACTGCTAATACAGCCTTCTAATTCAGTCAAAAATTTAATGAAAAGAACGTTGAAGATATACTTTCGCATATCTATTTTGCATTCCGAATATTTTACGATAACTTTAAAGTTTTCGAATTTGATTGACTCTTTAGCGTCACAGTAGTGATAAATTGAGTTCAAATTAACGCTTTCTGTAGCAATTGTATTATTATTCTTTATAACTAATATTTTATACGGTAAGGGTGTGATTAGCTCAGGATAGGAAAGAGCGGAGGTGTGTGTCCAACCAGTCTTAAGACTGACGATGTTATGATGAAGGGTGTGAAAAAGTGCTGATGGTGTAGAGACGACATTGGACCTAAATATACGCCAGTGAAATTATTAAAAATCCAATCAAAAACAAAAGAGTTTAACCATTTTTAAAGTCATCACGCCCTTCTAAAAATATTAATATTTTTTTTATTTTTCATCTGATTTCTAATATTGAGTTTATATTTTGTTTCACCACTAACTTTTAATAGCTTTGCTGGATCCAGTTTCGCAGATATGTCTCGTAGAATGAGTTATTTACTATTTTTTGTGCAAAACCTTTATTCTTTGCATATTAGTACAACAGTAACTCCTGAAACTTCTTGATTATTTATATTTGAAGAAACATAGATAAGTTCTCACGATTACTGAAAACTATAGGTATCAAAAATTAAACGAAAGTTGATTTATATTATTTTCGGCCTTCGGCTCGGGTGGCAATTTCCAGGCGGAGGATATTAAAATATAATACTTCGTAATAAACAGTAAATGCAAAATATAATACTTTCGTAATAAACAGTAAATGCGATTTCTTGCCTGGAAGATTATGTTGCACCTTCTCGTCCCTGAAATAAGAAAAAAAATCGTACTTTCGGGACAGGAGTAAGAAATCGTAAACGCGCCTCGGAAAAGACTATGGTACTCTCTCCCCATAGTATGTTGGTCATGTCTTCGGCTCGATTGGCAATTCACATCAGGACATACTTTCTTCCCTTGATGCATAATATACCTACTAGGATGTCGAAAATTGCGACTATCTTACTAAATGAATTTGTCAAAATTTTAGTGGAAAAGCTTATCTTTTTCTAATGTATTTTCAGTTTATTTACACAGAAAAAAATGATCTATACAAAATTTAAATCGATTTCAAAGATTTGCATTTCGTTGGGACAGATAGAGTCAATGAAAATGCACTTGTTTAAAATAATAATTTATTGCAAGAATTCTTATTTCTTTACGTATACGCTTTGTGTAAACTGACAGGAATATAGATAGAAATAAAAAAGGATATAATAATAATAAGTAACATATAGATCTCTTGAACATAAAATAATCATTATTTAAACACATATTCATGAGCTTTGAAGTGAATCATTCATCGGAATACATCTAATTATGGAAAATTCCGAGCATAAGAAGCAAGTTTTCTACAATGAAAATTATTTTTTTTTAATAGGTTTAAAGGCGTACATATATTATGAATAAATAGTCATTAGTGGTATTAAATTCAATTAAAGCATATATACGTTGAAAAAAATCAGAAATCTTCGTAAAAGTTCACCGTGGCATCGTCCACATGACGAATAAAAGTGAAGGGATGTTTTGTGTAAAACCATTGCTGACTTGCCACGAGTGGTTTGGTTTCTGGCTGATGCAGCATCTTTTAATTGCGATTACGTAAAAAAAAGTGACACAAGCGGTTGAATTTCAACAGACGATACTTACTAGTTATTAGTATCTATTAATTATAAGTTATTTGGCTCGAACTTACGACACTACACCAAGGTATTTTTTGGTAAAGTGAACAGTAAAATATTACTAGCAATTTTTAAGTATAGCGATAAAAACTGTAAGCAATGAAAGGTAACGAAACAGCACGACCAAATGTATTTGGACGATAAATAATTTTGGAAAATTGATGGAAAAAGACCTAGGTACAATATGTAAATTTTTGGCATTTATAAATGAAGTAATTCTTAGATAAAGAAGTAGGTAGTACATAAAAAGCAATTTATATGCTTAAAGTAGATTCATAATTTATTCTTTGTTTTATGTTTAATGTAAAATTGTTTCAGATATAATGATCTCAGCATTGCGGATAGTTTGCCACAAATTGTGGGAAAATTAAGTTTCGATAAAATGGAGGATAAGAATTTCTTCAAATCATTTCATATGTTCCTTACCGAATTCGGAATTCGGATTTGCGAAAATGCGTTCAATACCACCGTTGCCAAAAATCTTAGAGATTCGAATAAAAAGTACGATTTAATATTCACCGAAATATTTTCTTTTGACTGCATGTACGGGTTTGCTCATCATTTCAAAACACCCGTTATCGCAATTTCCACCAATATAGATTTACCATGGGGCTCTAAAAGAATTGGTAATCCTTCTAATCCTTCGTATGTACCAGTTTACTTCTTGCCTTATTCAAGAAAAATGACTTTATTCGGAAGGATATTGAATACTCTTTGTTATCTGTTCACATCTGCAGTGTAAGTTTCATAATTTTAGTTTCATCAATTTTGTGATATGTATCTGTCCCAATTTTTTACATTTTTAATTCTTTTTAATAAAATCAGGGATGTTATGCATACGATACGATACAGGGTTATTTACGTTAAATGTCACGAGCGATAGCGGCTATACTCCTATATTTCTAAAAAGTTTTGTTGTGGGGGTAGATAGGAATCTATAAATGGTACATTTTCATTATTTATTATTGGTTTAATAATGTACAGGGTGTACATAAAACAAAACGTATCGAAGTTGTATTTTTTTTAATGGAACAGGTTGAGCTCACCCAAACCTTAAAGATGTTGAAATAATATCAATTTTGTGAAAATGTACTGATAATTTTAACTTTTAAACTTAAACGTGTATTACTACTAAATTACTAAATTTAAACTGAAGCCTGCTCACAACTGTGAAAACTTGACTAACGTATACAGGGTGTCCAAAGATTATGATTAAATAAATAGAAACTTTAAACGGCAATAACTTGTTTAGTTTAGATAGAACGACAGTTACAGAATTTAATCCTCTATCGAATATTATTAAACCTTTTCATGAAAAACGCATATTTTCAGAAAGTAAAGTGATATTAACAAATTTAGTATTTGTCAATTCAGTTATGACATTTCGACTGGTCAGATTTACATAAGAAACCGCTGAAATCTATAAGCCAAAAATACTTAATATTTATGGGGTAGTTTAAAGGAGAAAAATAGAGTAGTGGTGGAACTACAATATATTTATATCTAGGTTATTTTTTGGTACTATGATCACAGAAAAAAGAAATAGTGGTGGTATAATTTATTAGAAAGAATAGAAGAACAGAGGACTCTTCGGAAGTCAATAAGAAATAGGTGAGATAGGACACCTTCTAAGGCATGAAGGGCTAGTTAGAGACAAATTAGAAGCAGAAATAGGAGTTAAGAAGAGTAGAAGTAGATCTAGATTAGATTGCTGTTCGCAAATAGTTAAGGATGTGGGTTGTTCTAGTTTTAAAGAAATGTGAAGTTTAGCTCAGGATAGGAAAGAGTGGAGGTACGTGTCCAATTAGTCCTAAGACTAACGACCTTAGGATATCATATCCGTTACGGTTTCGGTTAGATTTTTATTTCGGATATTCGATGATTTCGATTACAGTTACAGAGTTGCATAACATCCCTGATTAAAAGCATTGCTTTGTTAAATTTAAACTTGTGTTCCTAGTTCTAAAAAGTTTTTATTTTAAGTTATGATACGTATTCTATGAGTCATAATACTGAGGTGGCGAGGAATTTTTTTGGACAAGAAATGCCTCATTTAAATGATCTTATTTACAATCATACTAGCATGGTATTGATTAATACTCACTTTAGTATTAACTATGTGTCCCCGAAAGTTCCAAATTTCATTGAAATAGCTGGAATACATATTCCCCCGTCTAAACCCCTTCCAAAGGTAAGAAATGTGGCATTCTGTGTACCATTATTGATACAAAATGGAAACATATTTTATTTCACTGCAGTAGCACATATTTGTTACATTCTTATTCCTATTTTCTTAAAGAAAATTGAAATGGAAATGGACATTGAAAACGAGTTCAGAGGAATAATATACGTGAGTTTTGGATCTCTTATAGCTGTTGAAACTCTCCCAATTCACATTTTGCGAATATTTTGTGAAGTATTTGCAGAGTTACCCTACAAAGTGTTGTGGAAAGGACCAGTAGAAAAGTTCCCTAAAAATTTAACGATTCCATCCAATATTTATTTTGAAAAATGGATGCCTCAACGCGATATATTATGTAAGTAGCTAAAGGAGTAGAAATGCATCGTATATCTTTGACTCAAACTCCGAAAACGGTCAATTCTAAGATTGAACGTCTCGTTGCGATCCATTTTTTAATCCAGGTTCAATATTCTTTATTAATAAAAAAAAAAGTATGAGAACACAGGACTTTATGGAAGTCAATAAGAAATAGGCGCGATAGGTTGGTAGGACACCTTCTCAGGCATGAAGGTCTAGTCAGAGACATATTGGAGGCAGAAACTGGAGTTAGGAGGGGTAGAGGTAGGCCTGGATTAGATTCGCAAATAGTTATGGATATGGGATGTTCTAGTTTTAGGGAAACGCGGAGATTAGCTCGGTTTAGGAAAGAGTGGAGGTGCGTGTCCAATCAGTCTTAGGAGTGACGACCTTATGGTGAATAAAAAAATAATATAATTCAGATTGTTAAAATAATTTCTCATTTTCCTTCAAAATCAACTATTTGAACAGTATTATTAATGTGTCTTTAATTAATAAAAAATAAAATACAATTTGACTACAACATTTATTTAATCATTCTAGGTATCGTTTTATTTGAATTTAAGTATAGAATATAAGTCCTCGGTCAATACAAGTTGACCCAAAGCTGGCCCAAGATTAATCAGCCAAGGGTAATATAGTCAGCCTTGGTCTAGGTTTGGAAAAGAGAAAACTACCCATTCTTGCTAGATCAATTGTATGCCCAACCTGGATGAACTCCGTTCAGCCAATGTTGGACAAGTTAATGTCTGGCCAAAGTTCACCCGATCTTCAACTCTGGCAGTTCGTACATAGGTCATAGCAAGACGTTTAATCTTATAACCGTTTTCTGATTCTACATCCAACATACAAAACATATTTTAAACTGAATTTAAAAATGCCTAACAAACCGTTCCTAGAATGTATTGATGCAATTTTATTCAGTTAAAACAATGCAAAGTCAGAATTACTTTTATTATTTTATGGTTCCACTGTTACCTTGACATTTCCACAAGATTTAATCGTTGACCGAAAAACTTATTATAATTCAGTTTGGTACAACGTTTGGTTACGTGATTGATTGCTTGAATTATTTAGCCCCTGTTATTAAATTATCATAGTGCGGTGGTGTAGCTGCTTATTATACAGATAAAATGCGCAATATAAGCAATGTAGGTTTTTCTGTTTCTTTTTTCTAATAGGTACCTACCTTCCTTTTCTGTATTCAAACGAATTACTTTACGTAACTGAAATAAATTATTCTTATCCATCTACTTAACCGTCAATTCCAATCGTTACGTAATATGTTTTTAGCCTCGGGAAATATATTTTTTATTTTAAACTAATCTCTAAGAGTTATAACATCTACTAAATTGGCATATTAAAGATAATCAATGCCCAAGAAGCTCTTATCTGTCAACCTAAATCTTGATAACTTTAGAAAGTGCGAACCATCGTCTATACGGGCTGTCATAGAAAAGAATATAGAAAATACGTAAACATTGTGGAAATCATAAACAAACAAATAAAATTAACAGTTTTAAAATATTCTCAACAAATAGAAATGAAAAAAGAAAAAACTGGAAACGATAGGCTAAGGTGTATTCGTTTATGAAACAATTTTGATTTCCACATGATTCTACAAACACATGTAGTCGTTGTAGTAGTAGTAGTAGTAGTTTATTTTCATTCTATACTCGCAGGTGTTTACAATCTCTTCAGCTACAGTATCACCTTAATTTTAGATTCCATAATAATACCTATTCTTAAAACTTCAAGTTTAACCTTCTATTCTGATTTTTTTACATTTGGTGGCCTTGTCTATTCTGCCAATTCTTTCTTTTCTCTCACGTTATAAACTTTAATATCTCAACTTAGCTTTTTCTACAGTTCTAAAATATTCGCATAAGCCTTCGCATACTTCTCCTTTTAAAGTAATGACAATTAAATTTTTAATTTCATTCTCATTGCACTTTCCTCTCCGTTCGTTCATAAACCTCCTTATCCCCTCATGTTGCATTTTAATTGCCTCCGCACAACACAGTATGTGTACAAGCGTCTCTTTCCTCTCGTCAATGAGTCTACATTTTTGCTTTTGTTCGTTCAGTCTTAGTCTTGGTCTTGGTCTTGCTACTATAAAGACAGTCTTGGTCTTCGTCTTACATTTTCGCAAGGCCAAAATCAGGACTGTAAGACCAAGAGAATTTTGTTTATCACTATCCCCTCTACTTTCTTTCCATATATTCGATCTTGGTTTTAGTCTGTCTTGTTCGTTCGGTCTTGCCCTTGTTCTTTCGGTCATAGTCTTGGTCTTGCTACTATAAAGACAGTCTTGATCTTAGTCTTAGTCTTACATTTTCGTAATGCCAAAATGAAAACTGCAAGACCAAGAGAATTTTGCTATAACTATCTCCTCTGCTTTCTATCCATATATTCAACCATGGTTTTAGTCTTGCCCTTGTTCGTTCGGTCTTAGTCTTGACCTTAGTCTTGCCACTCTAAAGAGAGACTCGGTCTTAATCTTAGTCTTACATTTTTGCAAGGCCAAGAGAATTTTGTTTATCACTATCCCCTCTGCTTTCATTCCATATGGTTCTACAGACCTCAGTTGCTTCTAAATCCTCTAGCATCTCGCTTAGCCTCTGTCCCAATTTCGATGGATTATTATTCAAGATAGCTCATTTCTTCCATTAAACAGATTTTTGACCACCTATCATCTTACATTCCTATAATATTCTTAATATATGCCGGTTCCCTCATACAGCAAGGAATATGGTAATTACTTATGCGTTACATATATTTCTGAATTGACTTTGCTTTAGGACTTGCTGCATTATATAAACAGTTGTAAAATCAGAAGCAGAATAATAAATTGTTTGTGCAAGTTATGTATTGCATTAAATTATTAATACAATGAACGATTGTATGAACAAGTTATTTATTGTACTATTAATATAATGAACACTTGTCAAATAATGGCCTGCCTCTAGTACATATCTTGTAGAAGATCAAAATTTGTAAAAGTCGACAACACATGATATTTTTAAGATAAAATGAGTGTACTGGTCGTTAAGACGTCTCATTCATCTTCTTTTGTATTTGTTTAAAAATAAAGTTTTTGTTTTAAAGCAAGCTTTAACGTCGAACAAAGATAATTGGCATGAATGACAAAGTTTTTTAACACAAAGTAAATTGAAAATTTTAAGTACGTGCATCACTTGTTGCTATCCAATTTAATGACAGTTTTTCGTCTACAATACAATTAAATTTAAGAGATAACAATCGAGTAGCAAATAAAAGTTATATAACTTTCATCGGAGAGCTAATAAAAAAGTATTTTAGTTTTTAATTACACAAATTTCGTTAGGTCATCCTAATGTAAAACTATTTATTTCACACGGAGGATTGATGGGTACCCAGGAAAGCATCTATTGTGGGATTCCAACGCTAGGACTCCCCATATTTGCTGATCAGGAACTTAACATTGGCAATTCAGAATCTCGAGGAGTAGCACTGAAACTCAGGTTTAACGATGTCACCAAAGAAACATTTCGTAATTCAGTAACCAAACTTCTTGATGATCCCAGGTAAATGATAATGGAAGAACTTACTTTTTTTGTAATTATTTTATTATTTTGTTTTTAGTTTTAAAAAGAACGCGGAGCATCTTTCAGAATTATTCCGCGATAGACCAGATTCAGCCTTAGACACGGCAGTTTACTGGACTGAATATGTATTAAAATATAAGGGTGCTCCACATCTAAGAAGTGTGGCAGTCGAAATGCCATGGTACGAATACTTTCTTGTAGATGTAATTATAGTATTAATAGCGGTAATTATTATTTCCGTTCTTGCCTTTTATATTGTTATTAAAGGTATTTTAAATTTGCTTTGTAAGAGCAACGATAAACACAAAATGAAACAGCAATAAAAGTATTAATTTTTTACGTATTTTTTTTAATTTATTGTATAGTTATTACATTAAAAAAATACATTTTTTTTCGTAAATATATTTGCAACTATGGTGATGTAGTGAAAGTAACACTACACTACTTATAGGACGCATAATATATAACAATTACATTGAGAAATTAGAGTTGCCGGAAGTATGACCTTTTGTTTTTATTTACGTTGAATGAATCTTGACAGCAATAGCGCTTATCAGCGCTAAACATTATCTACCAATTTCACACTGAACTTCTGACCTATTTATTTTTGTAATAAATATATTGGTCAAGATCGTTTAACACTTTAATTAGCCAGTGCTGACATAAGTAATGTAATGTGTTGTGAAAAAAACAAAAAGAATCAAAAGTGCACCTTTTATAAACAGTGAAAATTTAATTTTTCACGTGTGCAGTGTACGAGAAAGGACGAATTGAATATCGTCCTTTTTTTAATTACGTATCGTTTACGTCGTTTTTGAAAAAGACGAGACTCTCACTGGTCCTACTTATCTATGTTAGACAATAGCCTCATTAAGGATGGTTCACGCTCCACCGTCTTGTGGCCGAACAGTGTCCGTGACGAGTCCGTACTACCGACCTTACAAACATTACTTTTGGCTGTTTCATTCCCACCAGCCACTAATGCTGGTGGGCAGGCAGTCCCTCTGGACTACGCCGGAAGGTAGGGCGGAAGGTCCTCTTCAGCCTCCTTTTAGGAATCGTGGGGGGAATAGGTGGGAGGTGGTTAGGGTGGGAAAGATGAGACGGACGAATTGAAGAGAGAATAGAATGAAAGATTACCTGTGGCCCAAGCATTTGCCTAAGTGATTCAAGGAAACCACAGAAAAACTTGGACCAAGGCAGACGGCCCCGGAATTGAAACGGCGTTATACCGAATACTAAGCAATGGATTAAAACTGGACCTCATTAACGATGGATCACGTTCCACCGTCTTGTGACCGAACAGTGTCCGTGCCGGGTCCGTACTATTTTTATATACCAAACTAATGCATAGTAAAAGTTGGACTTTGCATGAAGTTATGAAATAATAACTTACTGTTATATTTAATATTTACCTAATTGTTTTGAATCCTTCTCTATTTTGTTTTAACTTCGGTAAAGGTCTAGATGGTGGGGTGGGGGGGATCGAAAGAGGAGGTCTCCTCCACCACTGTACCATAAAAAGTTCGTGGCGGTCTCACCCCCATAAAAAGTTATGGGGGTTCGAAGTTAATGAATATGCCAATTTTTATACATTTCTAGGCATGTAAATATTTCTATGTAATGAGGTAATGACAAAGGCAAACTGTTATTTGTCGACACCGTGACTACTTAAGATCGTCGATTCAAAACTTTCGAAATCTTAAAAGTTTCCAAGTGCCTGTATTTCATATTTCACAATTATGGAGCGCAGCTACGCATCTTTTACCATCGTTCAGGTAAAAGCACGGCTTGTCTTATTACGTTTACGAAAAGGATCAATAACGTCGCGGTTATGGCTCCCCTAAAATTACCGGTTCCTTCATAAAATTTGGAATACAGCAGCAGTTCGGATTTAATGAAGACCTCTTGTACAGGTCAGCCGCAGGCTGTACGAAACTGCAATTTTCATGCGGTCATTATTTGATGAGATAAGCTTGTATTTATCTAATTATATACAGGCAAGTATACACAATTGTGTACACACGCAAAAAATATATTGTGTACAAGGGTACCTGTTTTCGGGCGTTCTTTTCGAGAAAGTGGAACCAGTAAAAAATGCAAATTTTCGAATAATTATTCATCATTTTAAATACGCACATAATTCAGACTATTAATAAAACCCACAATCTNTCAACCCCCATAACTTTTTATGGGGGTGAGACCGCCGCAAATTTTTTATGGGATTTTACTCAGGTGACCACCCTCTGTCGAACCCCCTTCCCCCACCCCCATCTAACCCCCATAACTTTTTATGGGGGGTGATACCGCCACGAACTTTTTATGGTACAGTGGTTGGGGAGACCTCCTCTTTCGATCTAACCCACCCCCACCCCCTTCGGGGCCATCATCTACACATTTACCTTAACTTCTAATAGCTGGAATGCCCCGTTTCTATTTATCGGTTTATTAATTATAACATCATGTTTACATTTATGAATTCATTTGATATATTTGTGATATTCCGTATTTACTATGCCGTAAAAAATTTACTGTGTAATAGCCAAAACTTTTGTTAAGTGTAAAAATAAAGTTTAATATTTAAAGTTATTGTTTAATCTATCTAATTGTGAACCGTATCTGATAATATTGGACCGACAATAAAATTAAATCACTTAGTTTAGTGTACATTTATAAGTACCTACACACATTAATGTTTACTTTCAGTCTCGTCTGCATTACATTTTTGTTGGTTTTTATTAATGATAAGATAAACATGTTATAGGACTCTACTAAATATTATCACTAGTTACCACCTTGGTAAAATCATTTAATTATTTGATTATTTAAATTTGCATTGAGTTGGTTGCATATGTGAGCAAAAGGCTTATTAAGATAGTCTGTCCTCAGCATAAAATACATAATTGCACTCCAATTTGATTACTTATGTGCGTTATATTTACATTAGGAATGATAAGAAATTTGTTTGATTATTTATCGTTAGTTGTAAAAAAAATACGCAATGTTGGAAGAGTAACTCAAGGACTAAAGCAATAATTAATTGGAATAATGCACATACAAAATGCAACGTGGTAAACAAGATTGAACGTTGCGGTTACTAGAACTATAGTAATGAGGTACTCTAAATTTAACTCACAATTTAACAAAGCAGAACCGTCTTCTGAAAATTCCAATAAGCGAAATATTTAATTGCTACCAATTTGCATAGATGATGACAGACTTACATATTTTACACGAAGTGAAGAATAAGTCAATTATTTAAAAGAAAATTGTCAGAAGAAGTATTCGTTGGCTTTTTGTTGGAAAAAGAAATTAATTGATGTCAAGAAACTACGTAATATGTACGATATTTTTTATTGTTTTACAATATTTAAATTAAACAAAGTGAAATGTACTTTTTAAAATCAAATAAATTTTTAAAAGAATGAAGATTTCAGAGAAGAGAGTGGTTGTCTACCTCCACTAAATGATGAAAATTTGTTGCTCCAAAGCTATTGAAACATGTATTAAAATACAATAAAACAAGAAATTCAAATAACAAATTTGGTATCAATGCCATAACTACTACTAGGGCAAACGAACGGTGCTCCTAGACTTCTAAATCGATTTTACACCTTTGAAATTAAGAGAATAGGCTGATTTACATGAAGAGAAACATGCATTTTGCAATCTTGCGCTTTTATTACACGAAGGCAAAAAAGAATTTCTATTCTGAAAACTGTAACTTTCAATAATAAATAAACCTTCACCTACCCCTTCAAAATCGGAAGAAATCTATAACTGTAGGTGCAGCCCTATCCCAATATTCAATATATTCTACATAGGTATCAGTATCGTCACATGGTGGCCACAAAACTGGAAAACCTGGAAATGTCATGGAATTCCATTTTACTGGAAAAGTTAAGAGATTTCTCCCAAATTCGAAAGTGCACCTTTTATAAACAGTGAAAATTTAATTTTTCACGTGTGCAGTGTACGAGAAAGGACGAATTGAATATCGTCCTTTTTTTAATTACGTATCGTTTACGTCGTTTTTGAAAAAGACGAGACTCTCACTGGTCCTACTTATCTATGTTAGACAATAGCCTCATTAAGGATGGTTCACGCTCCACCGTCTTGTGGCCGAACAGTGTCCGTGACGAGTCCGTACTACCGACCTTACAAACATTACTTTTGGCTGTTTCATTCCCACCAGCCACTAATGCTGGTGGGCAGGCAGTCCCTCNAGTCGGTTAAAAATACAAGAAGCCGCTATGAAGAAAAATTTAAAAAAATAAAAAAGATAAAGAATTAGATGACCTTGATGCTAAGAATAAATATATGAAGAAACAGCAATTGAAAAATCTTGATAAAAAGAAAGCTCTACTCGAAACTAGTCGTAGAGATATTGTATCAATAGATGATGAAATCGAAAAATTGAAGAGTAAATAAGATAAATAAAAGAGTATTTATGTATTACATATGTTGTCTAGTTTTTAAAACTAAAAGTACTACTGTTTCATATTTATTTAATAAATATAAATAAAACAAAAATGTGCATGAAAATTTCTTACTTATTGCCCGTTTTTGAAGTAATATTCTTTAGATACAGTTGTCTATTAACCATACATATAATTGAATGTTTCTAAACTTAGTCAGGGGATTTTAAAATTAGATGTCTGGAAAAGTTGGAAAAGTCAGGGAATTTAATTTCGAAAAGTCTGTGGTCACCATGCGTCATCATCATTACTTTCTAAAGAACATTGATACAGCTGAGATAGCCATTGATTGGACATTGTGAAAATTGCTAATGATTGAAACGTTTAGTAAAATAATGAAAGTAAACAAATTGCCTACATTCCATATCTAGAATATGGTCTATTAAATGGAATTTTTATTTTGAGAGTTCGGTTAAATTTTTATTTAGGGCAATAGATACACAACAAGAAGTAGGTGATATTTTCAGACAGACCTGGTTGGAGAAATTGGGTATTGCACACGTCCACCTATTTACGCGTTTTTGCTCGTGCGACTATAAAAGAAATTAGCACTAAAAGTTTTTATTTTGAACAAATGAGCATTTTAAATCAAAAGATCCACTAGGCATTATTTGTTGTATCGAGGTCTGTAAATTTTAGTTAGGAACGTCTCTGATTGTACCCCATACAAACCTTTAACATTAGTTTTTATTGCAGTTCATGTTTTTGTAGCATATAATAATTGAAGTATTGACGTACGTATTGTGATAGGCATAATTAAAAATAAAACGTGATATTGTAATGCTTATCGTTATTAATGTTGGACTAAAAGTTTTGTAGTAACCTTCATTGGAAATGTATGGAAAACTCAATTTACGTCATTTCTTTAGTCTATAAATAAAAGCTAAACAGACTTGTTTAACACTGTGACATAAAGAAACCATTTAATTGATAAATATTTAAAATAGGAACGAATTCAAAAGTATTTTAGGGGAACGGGATGAAATATTAATTTTTTTCTTAGCATCTTTGATTATCAGAATCCTAATTCAATTTTTCCCAGTGCCTACCAATCCATAAGTCATAGATCTCATGTGGAGGAAGGAATATTCCCTCCCCCGTGAATCTGCTACTATTTCAAGTTTTCTTTTAAAGAACTCGACTTTGAATCGACTGTTGGAAGGTTTCGAAATAATAACTCATTCTGCAAAATTACTTTAATGATTACGTTAATTATTCAATTAACAACTTAAATGATGGTTACTGTTTTACTGCAAATGATCCAAGTACAAACCTGCATTCGGCCTTGCATTATGTGACTATAGAAACGACAATAGATAATATTAGATTTTGAAGTGCATGGTTACAGTGCATCGTTCAGAATTCTGTGTTTGTGCATGTGATATAATGCGCATATGATCTGTAGGAAATGAGCAACTTCATTTTTTTAATATGTTCATTATTAAGTTTAAATTTGGGAAACGGATACAGGATTTTGGTATTGTTTCCGTTCCAGGGAAGAAGTCATTTCATAATTGTGGAACCTTTGTTAAAGGAACTTGCTGCAAGAGGGCATAATGTTGACGTTTTTGGACATTTTCCACAGAAAGAAAAGATTCCAAGGTAAAACTGCACTAAAATCCAATTAGAAGATTAATAAATTTGTATGAAATTAATACTCATTTGTTATAAAACTAATTGTAGGGTCAACCTGTAGTTGTTTTTATGTCAATATCTTTTGTAATTAGTAAAATGTCTCGTATAAAAGCTTCCATAATTTTCCATGAATTGGAAATATATTTAGTTACCAAAATCTTGCTCATTTTAATAATTATTTTGTAAATAGATAAAAAAAATTTGCGCTGTTAAGAAACTTAGGTACAATTAATTTCGCTAACAAAAATGTTTATCTTCGATATACATAAGTCTCAACACATAAGACTCCTTATTTAGATTAGATACCAAAACTGCATACATGTAGCAGTGCAATTGTTTTTTGGATTATTTGGAAAATAGTACGATAAAATGGTACTTCAATATGTAATTCCTCCTTTAATAATTGATCTTGAAATATGAAATATATATTATTTTTCACAATATTTGGTTTATAATTATCTTAAATATATTTTATTAGTGATGTAGATTATTTGTTAGATCGAAGACTAGTTGCACACGCACGGAGGCATAGCTAAACGCCGGGAACGTCACGACCGGCCTATGTCCTCCCGCCTTAAGGGGCCTCGCAAAACCACCCCCATTCTAAAAAAATCATACGAGTCAGTAAAATATATTGGATTCCCCACTCGTTTAGTCGTGCTTATTAGCCCTATCCTAACATTTTATGGAGTTTAATTTATTAGCACTTTTCCTAACCGAGAAAAATGTCTCGCAAAGGAGATTTCGACAAATTATATGAGATTCTCCACTCGTCTAGTTCTGCTTATTAGCCCTATCGTAATGTTTTGTGGAGTTCAATTTATTGGCATTTTTCCTAACCGAAAAGGATGAAAATAGTCTCGCAAACCAGATTTCTACAAATTATATGGGATT